>NC_057798.1:531454182-531712531 GCF_018294505.1 Triticum aestivum
TCCCATTGTCACCACAGATAAGCACGGCAAGACATACATCAAGTGTTCTCAAATCCTTAAAGACTCAATCCAATAAGAGAACTTCAAAGGGAAAGCTCAATCCATTACAAGGGAGTAGAGGGGTAGAAACATCATAAGATCCAACTATGATAGCAAAGCTCGCGATACATCAAGATCATACCACCTCAAGAACACACGAGAGAGAGAGAGAGAGAGAGATCAAACACATAGCTACTGGTACATACCCTCAGCCCCGAGGGTGAACTACTCCCTCCTCGTCATGGAGATCACCGTGATGATGAAGATGGCCACCGGTGAGGGATCCCCCCTCCGGCAGGGTGCCGAAACAGGGTCCCGATTGGTTTTTGGTGGCTACATAGGCTTGCGGCGGTGGAACTCCCAATTTATTGTGCTCCTGTAGGTTTTTGGGGTATATGGATATATATTGGCGAAATAAGTTGGTGAGGGGAGCCACAAGGGGCCCGCGAGGGTGGGGGCGCCCACGAGGGTAGGGCGCGCCTCCCTGCCTCGTGGCCACCTCGAAGCTTCCCTGACGTCTACTCCAAGTCTCCTGGATTGCTTCCGTTCAATAAATAACTCTCCCAAAGGTTTCATTCCGTTTGGACTCCGTTTGATATTCCTTTTCTGCGAAACACTGAAATAGGCAAAAAACAGCAATATGGGCTGGGCATCCGGTTATTAGGTTAGTCCCAAAAATAATATACAAATGTATAATAAACGCCATTAAACATCTAAAGCAGATAATATAATAGCATGAATACTTCACAAAATAAAAATACATTGGAGACGTATCAAAGAGGCAGGGGAGGAATGCCTAACAAAGGAGGAGAGACACCTCCAACAGATAAGAACCGGCAGAACCTCCAATATCGAAAACATCATAGAAGATGCATGTGAACTCCATTTTCGATGAACTCGAGCTTGTCATCAAGAAGACCATAAGATCCAAATCTCACAAAGAGAACCAAACAAGAACCAAGAAAGATGATGCAAGGATGCAATGGTTTGAGCTCTCTACGAATGATATGATTAAGCTACTCATCGAGAGCCCCCCTTGATAGTACGACAATTGATTCTAAAACCCGGTCTCCCAACTACCACCGTGAGACCGGTAAAATAGAAAACTTATCAAGGGCAAACCTTTGCCTTCACATGGTCCACTTGAGCTAGATGATGATCTTGTCCTCCTCAAGTTGGACCACCTTTCTTGATTGCGTTGGGTCGATGAAGACTAGATGATTGCTCCCCCACACTCCACTATGGGTGAGACACTCTTCGACACATCTTCACAAGTCCATTGACACCAAAACGGACGGCAAGCTTCAAGCATTTGATCTCTTCGTGATGCTCCACTTAAGCTTGCACACAGCAACCTGACCCCACAAAGAACTCTCACATAGACCATGGATTAGAACACAAAGTGCAATGGACAATGCTTACCATACCATGGGATCACTTGATCCCTCTCGGTACATCTTCTACGCTTTGTGAGTTGATCAACTTGATTCACTCTTGACTTAGTCTTGATCAAACCTTGAATCTTTCCAACTCTCTTCATTTGGATGATGTATGACCAATCTTTGGATAATTCCTTAATAGCACCTTGGTCAACTCATAAACTCCTTGAAACCAACACATGGACTTCAAGAAAAGCCTATGGACAAATCCTTTAAATATAACTCAAGACAACCATTAGTCCATAGAGATTGTCATCAATTACCAAAACCAAACATGGGGGCACCGCATGTCCTTTCACCATGTGACCAACAACCAAAGGGTTTACTAGAGTCAATAATCTAGTTCACATCGCCATGTGATTAACATCCCAAGAGTACTAATGTATGATCATGTTTTGCTTGTGAGAGAAGTTTAGTTAATGGGTCTGTCATATTCAGAGCCGTATGTATTTTGCAAATTTTCCATGTCTACAATGCTCTGCATGCTCCCATTTTCAATATGTATCCAGATTGAGACTCAGTGTCATCTGGATTGGTGTAAAAGTTTGCATCAATGTAATTCTTTACAGCGAACTCTTTATCACCTCCATAACCGAGAAATATTTCCTTAGTACTCTTAGGTAACTAAGGATAACTTCGACCGCTGTCTAGTGATCCACTCCTGGATCACTATCGTACCCCGTTGCCAAACTCATGATAAGGTACACAATAGATCTGGTACACAACATAGCATATTTTATAGAACCTATGGCTAAGGAATAGGGAATGACTTTCATTCTCTTTCTATTTTATGCCGTGGTCAGGTTTTGAGTCTTACTCAACTTTACACCTTGGAATACAGGCAAGAACTCCTTCTTTGACTATTCCATTTTGAACTACTTCAAAATCTTGCAAAGGTATGTACTCATTGAAAAACCTTATCAAGCGTATTGATCTATCTCTATAGATCTCGATGCCCAATATGTAAGCAGTTTAACCGAGGTCTTTCTTTGAAAAACTCCTTTCAAACACTCCTTTATGCTTTCCAAAAAATTATACATGATTTTCGATCAACATATGTCATTCACATATACTTATCAAAAAGGATGTAGTGCTCCCACTGACTTTCTTGCAAATACAGGCTTCACCGCAAGTCTGTATAAAACTATATGCTTTGATCAACTCATCAAAGCGTGTATTCCAACTTCGAGATGCTTTCACCAGTCCATAAATGGATCGCTGGAGCTTGCATACTTTGTTAGCACCTTTAGGATCGACAAAACCTTCTGGTTGCATCATAAACAACTCTTATTAGAGATATCCATTTAAGGAATGCAATTTTGACATCCATTTGCTAGATTTCACAAAATGTGGCAATTGCTAACATGATTCGGACGAACTTAAGCATTTCTATAGTTGAGAAAGCCTCATCGTAGTCAACTCCTTGAACTTTTCGAAAACCTTTTTGTGACTACTCGAGCTTTGTAGATAGTTTCACTACCATCAGCGTTCGTCTTCCTCTTGAATATCCATTTATTCTCAATGGCTTGCCGATCATCGGGCAAGTCCACCAAAGTCCACACTTTGTTCTCATACATGGATACTATCTCAAATTTCATGGCCTCAAGCCATTTATCGGAATCTGGGCTCATCATAGTTTCTTCATAGTTTGTAGGTTCGTCATGGTCAAGTACCATGACCTCCAGAACAAGATTAGCACTTTGGTGCGAATCATGCTCTATTTGACCTACGAGGTTCGATAGCAACTTGATCTGAAGTTTCATGTTCATTATCATTAGATTCCTCTCTAGTTGGTGTAGGCATCATGGGAATAGATTTCTCATATGAGCTATTTTCCAAATTGAGAGAAGGTACAATTACCTCATCAAGTTCTACTTTCCTCACACTCACTTCTTTCGAGAGAAACTCCTTCTCTAGAAAGCTTCTGTTCTTAGCAACAAAGATTTTGCCTTCGGACTGGTGGTAGAAGGTGTACCCAATTGTTTCCTTAGGGTATCCTATGAAGACGCACTTCTCCGATTTTGGGTTCGAGCTTATCAGGCTGAAGCCTTTTGACATAAACATCGCATCCCCAAACTTTAAGAAACAAAAGCTTAGGTTTGTTGCCAAACCACAATTCACACAGTGTCATCTCAACGGATTTTGACGGTGCCCTGTTTAATGTGAATGTAGCTGTCTCTAATGCATAACCCCAAAACAATAGTGGTAAATCGGTAAGAGACATCATAGATTGCACCATATCTAATAAAGTGAGGTTACGATGTCCGGACACACCATTACGCTGTGGTTTTCCAGGTGGCATGAGTTGTGAAACTATTCCACATTGTTTTAAATGAAGGCCAAACTCGTAACTCAAGTATTCACCTCCACGATCAGATCGTAGAAACTTTTATTTTTCTTATTACAATGATTCTCCACTTCACTATGAAATTCTTTGAACTTTTCAAATGTTTCGGACTTGTGTTTCATTAAGTAGATATACTCAGATCTGCTCAAATCATCTATGAAGGTCGGAAAATAACAATACCTGCCATGAGCCTTTATACTCATTGGACCGCATACATCGGTATGTATTATTTCCAATAAGTCATTAGCTCGTTCCATTGTTCCAGAGAACGGAGTTTTAGTCATCTTGCCCATAAGGCACGTTCGCAAGTATCAAATGATTCATAATCAAGTGATTCCAAAAGACCATTAGCATGGAGTTTCTTCATGCGCTTTACGCCTATATGACCTAAACGGTAGTGCCACAAGTATGTTGCACTGTCATTATCAACTTTACATCTTTTGGCATCAATATTATGAATATGTGAATCACTACGATCGAGATTCAATAAACCATCAACATTGGGTGTATGACCACAGAAGGTTTTATTCATGTAAACAGAATAACAATTATTCTCTATCTTAAATGAATAACTGTATTGCAATAAACATGATCTAATCATATTCATGCTTAACGCAAACACCAAATAAGATTTATTTAGGTTCAACACTAATCCTGAAAGTATAGGGAGTGTGCGATGATGATCATATCATTCTTGGAACCACTTTCAACATCCATCGTCACTTCACCCTCAACTAGTCTTTATTTATTCTGCAATTCCTGTTTCGAGTTACTAATCTTAGCAACCGAACAGGTATCAAATACCCAGGGGCTACTATGAGAACTAGTAAGGTACACATCAATAACATGTATATCAAATATACCTTTGTTCACTTTGCCATCCTTCTTATCCGCCAAATATTTGGGGTAGTTCCGCTTCCAGTGACCATTTCCTTGGTAGTAGAAGCACTCAGTTTCAGGCTTAGGCATAGCTTTGGGCTTCTTTACAGGAGTGACAACTTGCTTGCCATTCTTCTTGAATTTCCTTTTCTTTCCCTTTTCCCTTTTATTGAAACTAGTGGTCTTGTTTAATCATCAACACTTGATGTTTTTCCTGATTTCTACCTTCGTTGATTTCAGCATCACGAAGAGCTCGGGAATTGCTTTCGTCATCCCTTGCATATTATAGTTCATCACGAAGTTCCAGTAACTTGGTGATGGTGACTAGAGAACTCTGATAATCACTATATTATTTGCAAGATTAACTCCCACTTGATTCGAGCGATTGTAGTACCCAGACATTCTGAGGACATGCTCACTAGTTGAGCTATTCTCCTCCATCTTTTAGGAGAAGTACTTGTCAGAGGTCTCATACCTCTCGACACGGGCATGAGTCTGGAATACCAATTTCAGCTCTTGGAACATCTCATATGCTCCCTAGCGTTCAAAATGTTTTTGAGGTCCCGGTTCTAAGTCGTAAAGCATGGTGAACTAAACTATCAAGTAGTTATCACATTGAGCTGGCCAAACGTTCATAACGTCTGCATCTACTCCTACAATAGGTCTATCACCTAGCGGTGCATCAAGGACATAATTCTTCTCTCCAACAATGAGGATAAACCTCAGATCATGGACTCAATCCGCATCATAGCTCCTATCATCTTTCAACTTAGTTTTCTCTAGGAACATATAAAAAACATAGGGTAGCAACAACACGAGCTATTGATCTACAACATAATTTGCAAATACTATCAGGACTAAGTACATGATAAATTAAAGTTCAATTAATCATATTGCTTAAGAACTACCACTTAGATTGACATCCCTCAAGTCATCTAAGTGATACGTGATCCAAATAAACTAAACCATGTCTGATCATCACGTGAGATTGAGTAGTCTTCAATGGTGAACATCACTATGTTGATCATATCTACTATATGATTCACATTCGACCTTTCGGTCTCTAGTGTTCCGAGGCCATATCTGTATATGCTAGGCTCGTCAAGTTTAACCCGAGTATTCCGCATGTGCAAATCTGGCTTGCACCCATTGTATTTGACATAGAGCCTATCACACCCGATTGATACGTCTCCAACGTTTCTATAATTTTTTATGTATTCATGCCATGTTTATAATATTTCTACATGATTTTGGTATGATTTGGTTAGAACTAACCCGGACTGACGCTGTTTTCAGTAGAACTACCATGGTGTTGTTTTTTGTGCAGAAATAAAAGTTCTCGGAATGCACTAAAAATCAACAGAGATTTTGTTTTGGAAAATATAAAAAATACTGGAATGAAAACTTATCACAGGGGAGTCCCGTGGGCCCCACAAGGGTGGAGGGCTCCCCCACCCCTCCTGGGGCGCACCCCTGTGCCTCGTGGACTCTCCGTGGGCCCCCATGACTTGTTCTCGATGCCAACCTCTCCTATAAATCCCCAAACCTCCAGAAAATAACCTAGATCGGGAGTTCACCGCTGCAAGCCTTTGTAGCCACCAAAACCAATCGGGGCTCTGTTCCGGCACCCTGCCGGAGGGGGGAATCATCACTGGTGGCCATTTTCATCATCCCGACACTCTCCATGATGAGGAGGGAGTAGTTCACCCTCGGGGTTGAGGGCATGTACCAATAGCTATGTGTTTGATCTCTCTCTCTCTCTCTCTCTCTCGTGTTCTTGATATGGCAGGATCTTGATGTACCGCGAGCTTTGCTATTATAGTTGGATCTTATGATGTTTCTCCCCCTCTATCTCTTGTAATGGATTGAGTTTTCCCTTTGAAGTTATCTTATTGGATTGAGTCTTTAAGGATTTGAGAACACTTGATGTATGTCTTGCGTGGGATACTCGTGGTTACAATGGGGTATTCTATTGATTCACTTGATGTATGTTTTGGTGATCAACTTGCGGGTTTCGTGACCTTGGGAATCTATGCATAGGGTTGGCACACGTTTTCGTCTTGACTCTCCAGTAGAACCTTTAGGGCACTCTATGAAGTACTTTGTGTTGGTTTGAATATATGAATCTGAGATTGTGTGATGCATATCATATAATCATACCTGCAGATACTTGAGGTGAGTATCTAGGTGACATTAGGGTTTTGGTTGATGTGTGTCTTAAGGTGTTATTTTACTACGAACTCTAGGGCTGTTTGTGACACTTATAGGAATAGCCCAATGGATTGATCAGAAAGAATAACTTTGAGGTGGTTTTGTACCCTACATAATCTCTTCATTTGTTCTCCACTATTATTGACTTTGGAGTGACTCTTTGTTGCATGTTGAGGGATTGTTATATGATCTAATTATGTTATTATTGTTGAGAGAACTTGCACTAGTGAAAGTATGAACCTTAGGCCTTGTTACGAAGCATGGTAATACCGTTTTTGCTCAATTTTATTACTAGTTACCTTGCTGTTTTTATAATTTCAGATTACAAAAACCTTTATCTACCATCCATATTGCACTTGTATCAATATCTCTTCGCCGAACTAGTGCACCTATACAATTTACCATTGTATTGGGTGTGTTGGGGACACAAGAGACTCTTTGTTATTTGGTTGCAGGGTTGTTTGAGAGAGACCATGTTCATCCTATGCCTCCCACGGATTGATAAACCTTAGGTCATCCACTTGATGGAAATTTGCTACTGCCCTACAAACCTCTGTACTTGGAGGCCCAACAACGTCTACATTAAGAAGGTTGTGTAGTCGACATCACCGATCATCATGTGGTGTCCCAGCACGAAGAACATTCGCAACGGTGCATACTCGGGGAGAACACTTATACCTTGAAATTTAGTAAGGGATCATCTAATGCTACCGCCATACTAAGAAAAATTAAGATGCATAAAAAATAAACATCACATGCAATCAAAATATGTGACATGATATGGCCATCATCATCTTGTGCTTTTGATCTCCATCATCGAAGCAATGTCATGATCTCCATCGTCACCGACTTGACACCTTGATCTTCATCGTAGCGTCGTGGTCGTCTCTCCAACCATTACTTCTACGACTATCGCTACCGCTTAGTGATAAAGTAAATCAATTACATAGCATTTGTATTTCATACAATAAAGCGACAACCATATGGCTCCTGCGAGTTGCCGACAACTTGTTACAGAACATGATCATTTCATACAACAATTTGTATCACATCATGCCTAGATCATATCACATCACAACATGCCCTGCAAAAACAAGTTAGACGTCCTCTACTTTGTTTGTTGCAAGTTTTACGTGGCTGCTATGGGCTTCTAGCATGAACCATACATACCAAAGGCACAAAAACCACAATGGTGATTTATCAAGTTTGTTGTTTTAACCTTCAGAAGGACTGGCCACTGTCAAATTCGATTCAACTAAAGTTGGAGAAATAGACACCCGCCATCCACGTTTATGCAAAACTAGTTGCATGTCTGTTTGTGGAACCAGTCTCATGAACGCGGTCATGTAAGGTTGGTCCGGGCCGCTTCATCCAACAATACTGCCGAATCAAAATAAGACATTGGAGGTAAGCAGTATGACGATCACTGCCCATAATTCTTTGTGTTCTACTCATGCATATCATCTACGCATAGACCTGGCTCTGATACCACTATTGGGAAGTGTAGCATGCAATTTTAAAAAAATTTGTACGCGTACGCAAGATCTATCTAGGGGATGCATAGCAACGAGAGGGCGAGAGTGTGTCCACGTACCCTCATAGATCGAAATCGGAAGTGTTAACTTAACATGGTTGATGTAGTCGAACGTCTTCATGAATCAACCGATCAAGTACCGAACTTACGACACCTCCAAGTTCTGCACACATTTAGCTCGATGACATCCCTCGAACTCTTGATCTAGTAGAGGTACAAAGGAGATGATTTCCGTCGGCACGACGGCGTGGTGACGGTGATGGTGATGTGATCCGTGCAGGGCTTCGCCTAAGCACTACGACAATATGACCGGAAGAGTAAATGCTGGAGGATGGCACCGCACACGGCTAAGAACAATTGATGTGCCTAGAGGTGTCCCCCTGCCCCCGTATATAAAGGAAGGAAAGGGGAGTTGGCCGGCCGAGGCGCGCCCCCAAGTGGGGAGGAGTCCTACTAGGACTCCATGTCCAATTCGGACCCCTTCCTTTTACCGGAGAGGGAAAGGGGAAAGGAGAGGGAGAAGGAGAAGGAAAGGGGGGCGCTACCCCCTTCCCCACATCAATTCCACCTCCTCCTTTGTGTGGGGTGCACCAGCCCCTTGCGGGCTGGTTAGCCTCCCTCCTATGGCCCATATCTTTCCCCCGGGGGTTCCGATAACCTCTCCGGTACTCCGGTATGTACCCGATACACTCTGGAACCCTTCCAGTGTCCGAATACTACCTTCCAATATATCAATATTTACCTCTCAACCATTTCGAGACTCCTCATCATGTTTGTGATCTCATCCGGGACTCCGAACAACCTTCGGTCACCAAAACACATAACTCATATAATACATATCAGCATCGAACGTTAAGCGTGCGGACCCTACGGGTTCGAGAACTATGTACACATGACCGAGACACCTCTCCGGTCAATAACCAATAACGGAACCTGGATGCTCATAATTGTTCCCACATATTCTACGAAGGTATTTATCGATCGAACCGCTATGTCAACATACGTTATTCCCTTTGTCATCCGTATGTTACTTGCCCGAGATTCAATCGTCGTTATCTTCATACTGATATGTCTCCAATGTATCTATAATTTTTGATTGTTCCATGCTGTTATCTTATCATTCTTGGATGTTTTACAATCAATTTATAGTCATTTTATATCATTTTTTGGTACTAACCTATTGACATAGTGCCCAATGCCAGTTGTTCTTTTCTGCATGTTTTTTACATTGCAGGAAATCAATATCAAACTTAGTCCAAACGCAACGCAACTCCAGGAGGATTTTTTTGGGCCAGAAGTATGCCACTGGGCCAAGGAAGCACCTGAGGGGCTGCTCGAGGTGGACAGCACCCACCAGGGCGCACCAGGAGGCCCAGGCGCGCCCTGGGGGGTTGTGCCCACCTCGGGTGCCCCTCGAGCTGCCTCTTTGCTCTATAAATACCCAAATATTCCAGAAACCCTAGGGGAGACGACGAAATATTGATCCAGCCACCGTAGAGTCCAGAACCACCAGATCCAATCTATACACCGTCATGAAGAGGTTCACCACTTGCATTGGTGCCTCTCCTATGATGCGTGAGTAGTTCTTTGTAGACCTATGGGTCCGTAGTTAGTATCTAGATGGCTTCCTCTCTCTCTCTTAATCATCAATACAATGGTCTCTTGGAGATCCATATGATGTAAGTCTTTTGGCGGTGTGTTTGTTGGGATCCGATGAACTTTGAGTTTATGATCAGATCTATGTTTTTATCCATGAAAGTTATTTGAGTCTTCTTTGATCTCTTATATGCGTGATTGCTTACGGCCTCACATTTCTTCTCCGATATTTGGGTTTTGTTTGGCCAACTTGATCTATTTATCTTGCAATGGGAAGAGATGCTTTGTAGTGGGTTCGATCTTAAAGTGCTTGATCCCAGTGATAGAAGGGGAACTGGCACGTATGTATCGTAGCTACTAAGGATAACAAGATGAGATCTATATCTGCCGCAATAGATAAACGGATCTCGTCTACATCATGTTATCGTTCTTATTGCATTACTCCATTTTCTCATGAACTTAATACACTAGATGCATGCTGGATAGTGGTCGATGTGTGGACCAATAGTAGTAGATGCAAGCAGGAGTCCGTCTACTAATATTGGACGTGATGCCTATATAATGATCATTGCCTGGATATCATCATGATTATTTTAAGTTCTATCAATTTCCCAACAGTAATTGTTTTCCCACAATTTGCTATTTTTCTCGAGAGAAGCCACTAGTGAAACCTACGGCTCCCGAGTCTCTTTTCATCATATTTTCCTTTATGATCTATTTTCCCTTGCATTTATTTGCAGATCTATTAAACCAAAAATACAAAAATACCTTGCTACAATTTATTTGTTTCACGATCTATGTATCCTATCTACCACTTTTTACCTCTTGTTTTTGCCTATCTTGAGGCGTCGTACCCGAAAGGGATTGACAACCCCTTTAACACGTCGGGTTGCGAGTATTTGTTATTTGTGTGCAGGTGCTGTTTACGTGGTGTGAGGAGGTTATCCTACTGGTTCGATAACCTTGGTCTCATCACTGAGGAAAATACCTACTGTCGCTATACTTCATCATCCCTTCCTCTTTGGGGAAATACCGACGTAGTTCTAGCAGACATCAAAAGGAATTTCTGGCGCCATTGCTGGGGAAGATCACGTCAAGATAGTCTCCTATCAACTTGCCAATTTCTGGCACCGTTGCCAGGTAGGATCTTCAACATCAACCAGGTTCCTAATCACAAATCTCATCTCCTCGCAATTTACATTATTTTCCATTTGCCTCTCCCCCACTTCACAAAAAATTGCCTTTTTATTCGCCCCTTTTTTCGTTCGCTGTTTTCTCGACAGATCTCTTACTTGCTTGAACTTGTCACCATGAGTGACTTTGGTATGGCAGAAAAAGATGATGGCCTAACTCCTAAAGTGGAGCGTATGGGTAATCTAGATGCCAAAACTTTTGTCTTGGGGCAAGGGAATTTTATGGGAAAAGAACATATCCAAGAATTTTTCAATTGTGTCGGAAAATTAAGTCTTGATGATATTCCTATACTTAAAAGGACTAAATCTTATGTGGAAGCTATTTCGGCACTTGTTCTGAAACTTGAATCTAGATTTATTCGTACTCGTCCTACTTTGCAAAGATTGTTTTATGAGTTGCCAGTTATAAAGGATCCTAAAGCTAAGAAGTTAGCCACTCTTGTTTTGATGAATGAATTTGACTACATAATACGGGAAGCTAGGGAAATCTTTGATTTTTATGGCATTAATCATGAAAAACCTCGTGATTAATGAAATTCTTTATAATAGTGATTATGCTTTGAGACATTTTCTTGGAGACAACCAAATCTTTGATGAAAATCTTAAAAAGCAAGTCCCCGTTTTAGATATGGTCCAACAAGTTTGTAACGATGTGAATCAACACTATTCTTGGATCACTGCCGAAAATCAAAGGGGTTATGACAAAAAGCAAATTGATAGTGCTAAGGTTTCCATAGATAATGTGTTTTATGTCTTATTTCCAAAACCTCCCGACACAAATACCTCCAAGGGAAACAAGGATAAGAGTGACAAAACTTAGATCCTACGCGTTATGCTTAGCTAGGGGCGTAAAACAATAGTGCTTGTTGGGAGGCAACCCAATGAATAAAATTTATTTTCGCTTTTTGCTTTCTGGTCTTGAGTGTTAGAACAATTATGCTACTATTATGATTGTGTTTTTTGTGTTTTAATTAGTGTTTGTGCCAAGAAAAACCTTAGGGAAGACTTGGGTGAAAGTTTATTTGATCTTGCTGAAAAACAGAAACTTTTGCGCTCACGAGATTCGTTGTCATTTTTTACAGAAGAGTGCTTTTAAGTTGATTCTTTTTTCAGAGGATTAATAGACAAATTTATCACGTCCACCAATTCATTTCATAATTTTTTGAGGGCGAAGTATCTGGTGAAAATGCCATTTCAGTGAAAATCTGAAAATTTCTATCCAACACTGTTGGATCAATGGCGGACGTCCTAGATTAAAGGTGGGACTGCTAAGTATCCCACTTAAACGTAATTAGCACATAACCCCATCTCTCTATTAATCATTAGGTGAAAAGGGCTTGGCCCTCGCTAATTCCTGGATCAGATCGTCTTCACGTCTTGAGCGCCGCCGCCGTGCACCTTCCACCAGCGCATAGCCCCTGGCCTCAGCCGGCCATGACCAGCCCTCCTCCCGTCGGAATGGGCCTTCCATCCCTAGGGAGTGGCCCTCCGCCGATGACTCTCCCTCTACTGGCTGCGTTTGTACCCATGAATTCTCTTCCACAAATAGCGATGGGGACTTGTCGTCTGTGGGCCGCCCTCCATGGGATGCAGCTCATCCTCCAGCAGCCGCGACTCACTCTTCGGAGCACTCGTCACCACTGCTCCCTACAATTATGTCGTCTGACATGCCTCAGCCTCTTCGTAGTCATGTACAGGTAAGCTAGTAGATGGATCATTAACCTACTCTAAAAAGACTTATATTTAGGAAGAAGAATGTTGGAGGGCCGAAAAAGCGGGATGTATAAGCAGGTTGGCTTCTATGACAGTCGTGGCTGCCCCAACAAGGAGCAAGTATCATAAAGTAGTTGTCATACAAAAAAATGGCTATATTACTTCATTAGTCGCTTATCCACTATAATTGATCTTTTCATGTCTACATGCAGATTCTTTTATTTTGATATGAGGCAACCCGGTGCTTCCATTTTGGTGTAGTACAAGATGAAGTTCAAAATTTTAGTGTCATCTTCTCCGAGCTTCAGCGCTATCTTCCTAGCTATTGAGAGCTTGTGTGTCATCTTATCTGTTGAGAGTTGTGGTGTTATGTTTGGAAACTTCCTTTTGTTTACCTTTAGAGAAATTAAACTCTCTCTTGTAGAGAGACATGACTAGTTAATTTTTCTTCTAAAAAATTGTAAGTTGTCACTGGTTTATGTACAATATATGCGCTGAATTCTCACTGATTTTGGTTCATCTCAGTCTAAATTATTCTGGGATTTTGATTCATCTCCAATGCTGTTGGTGTGGAATAAGAACTTCATGCCTTGAATATTGTCTTTATGGGATGTACCCATTCCACATCTAGTACAACAGCTGGTAGTAAATCAGCTGAACATAGCTTTCAATGATATAGTGCAAGGTAATTCACATTGGGTTGACTGCAAAAGAGCTCACCAAAGATAATTTTGGATAGAATTTTGACTTTCTGTGTTGTCAATGATTAAGATACATCAAACATTGCAAGGGAGCTCATGATGTGGTTTTTAAATGGTTACAACCTCTGAATTCGGACTACAGTACATAAGCAAGCTTTACAAGTTTCATTAACAGAAAAATGTAACATTCGGATACAATTTCTGAATTCATACTACAAAGCAAGAATTCTGCTGCAAAATAGGACTACACAGCTTTGGCTGCCTAATTCAGCGAGTCACTATTGTCGTCGCGTGAAGGCATCACCATGGCTGTGAATTCATCGTAGGGAAGTCTCGCAGCCACCGAGTCATAGCATGAGGGGCAGCTACGTGGCCGCCAAGCCACCGTTGTGTGTGAGCAGGGATGCGCCTGTTGAATCACTGTCGTGTGTCGGAGGAGTTGCGACCACCGAGTAACTAGTTCGTGGGGCAGCGGTTGTCGGTGTCAAAACCGGCGGATCTCGGGTAGGGGGTCCTGAACTATGCGTCTAAGGCTAATGGTAACAGGAGGCTGGGGACACGATGTTTACCCAGGTTCGTGCCCTCTCGATGGAGGTAATACCCTACTTCCTGCTTGATTGATCTTGATGATATGAGTATTACAAGAGTTGATCTACCACGAGATCATAGAGGCTAACCCTAGAAGCTAGCCTATGATTATGATTGTTCTTCTTGTTTGTCCTACGGACTAAATCCTCCGGTTTATATAGACACCGGAGGGGGCTAGGGTTACATAGAGTCGGTTACAGAGAAGTAGATCTACACATCCGAATCACCAAGCATGCCTTCCACGCAAAGGAAAGTCCCATTCGGACACGGACGAAGTCTTCAATCTTGTATCTTCATAGTCCAACAGTCTGGCCAAAGTATATAGTCTGGCTATCTGGTACCCCCTAATCCAGAACTCCCTCAGTAGCCCCTGAACCAGGATTCAATGACGTTGAGTCTGGCGGGCAGATTGTCTTCGGTATTACAAGGCGGGTTCCATCTCCGAATACTCCAAGGTAAATTGTCAGCAAATATTTTAAGAGGAGCATGATGCTAGTATCTATAATATGTTGTGGCTGTAGATGGAGCTGCTGCCGTGGAGGCCCTTCGGGAGGAACTTGCCCTAGCCAAGGAATAAGCCAGGAGAAGTGATGCGACCGCCCTAAAGGCGGCCGAAGAGTTAAGAGCTGAGCAGGTTGCTCATCGCCAGATCGATGACAAAATAGCCAAGATGGCTGTTGAGCTGAAAGATGCCGCCGGCCGATATGAGCTCCTTGAAAAGGAGAGCCAAGCGAAAGCGGCTGACCTGAAGAAGGCCTTGGAAGCGGCCAAGGAAATGCGCTTTGAAATCAGAGCTGCACGGGAGGAGCTTCGACAAGCCGGAGATATCACGGCTGGGAGGCCCTTCTTGTTGCGGATGAAGTTTGGAGATCCTAAGTATGCCCCTCTGGATCAGCTATGGAGTGTTGCAGACGTGTATGCGGACCTGGCAAAAAGTACTGCTGTTACGACCAAGTTTTTCAAAGATCAGAAAGATAATGAGGTGGAAAGGTTATTTTGGTCGCAGTTCAGTTCCCCGACGCGTCCGCTGCCATTGAATCAAAGGATGGCCGCATGGGTCGAGCTCCATAGGTTGTCCGGACTTGCCATGAGGTCTGTCATAGTACATCTTTGGCCGAAGGGACCAAGGCCGGACAGCTATTTTAGTTTAGTGCAACAATTCCCTGGCGCTGCGTCGCGTATCGACGCTGTGTCGCGTGTATAGAGGGTGCGCGGATGGCGCTTGCCCGTGTTAAAACATATTGGGCAGGGATGGAGGCCACCGGTATTGCAGCCCGAGATCCGGCGGGAGGCCAGGACCCGGCCAAGCACTATTTTGAGCAAGTCCTAGAAGGCGCCCGTTTAATAGAGGCTCAGTGCTCGAAGAGTATTATGTTCGAGTAACATATATCTCAATTGTAAAGACAATGTTATTTTGGTTATAAAGGTTGTATTTATACTTTTGCCCGAAAGTATTGTAGTGCCTCCTGTGCGGCCGTTTATGTATGTATATAACCTGAAAGTTTGCAGTTGTCGGCTTCAGCCCCCACCCATACAATGCGGGGGTGTTCGAAAAAGGCACGTAATCACACTTGATCCAACGTCTTGGTCCATTAAGGAGGTGATCGCACGTTGAACTAGGCAATCGGACTATATTGCTTCAACACTTTCACTTAGCCATAGGAGTTTGACAGTGGGGCTACTATATAGCCCCTGGTACTTCCGCGCTCATCCGAATTCGGTGTGCGTACGTACATGACCGGGAAACTAGTCCTTCGTTAATGCGGAGGAATCCCGAAGATTCCGCCGAGTCGTTGAGTGGTTGACCAGTCTCTCGCTGCATCATGGCAGTTAGTTTTCGGCTTTCTCTACTGAGGTGCTCATCCGAAATAACTAGGGCACAATCGCAGTAGTTCTCCTTTGGCCACCTTAGCCGATAAAACGAAATGTAAGGTTGCAAACCCAGGAGCCGGTCAAACGCAACATTTGACCAAAGACATGATTCGGAGCTGATGCATATAAGGCCAAACTCGTGATGCCGAACACTCCCGAAGGTATTCGGACTTTGTAACATACACTGGGCTAAGTAACGCCCTCAATAATGAACCTCAAATTTCCAGGTATGTGCATTAATCTAGCGTGGCAAAATGCCAATAACGCCAGTATCCCTCACGGGTGTATTAAGTACCAGGGGGATGTCCAGCAATAAGAGACATTAAAGAATGTTTACACAGGGGCTTAATCTAAAGAGAAACCTTTGAGCGGGGCCCTACTGCATGTCTGCGCCTTTGTCTCCGTTGTGTCCTATCCTGGAAGGGTGTAGCACGATGGTCACCTATAAAAAGGAAAAACCCAGGTAAAAGAGTCTGGTGTAATCATGCGAGAAGTTGGTTATTCTCAATGAATCATTAAAATGAATATATTATTATATTAATAGGGTCAAGCGGAACTTGGGCTTTGTTACATGTTTGTAGCACCTAGCACCGCCTATGGGGGTATATCTATAGACCCCAGCTCAGGTTTATCTTGGCTGTTACCACCGGTGGTGCACCGGACTCGTCTAACCATGTCCGTTGACTTGACGACCGATCATGTATTATAGTTGGAGAGGCCGCTCAGTGTTCGGCTGCTAGAGCCGCCACATATTCTTCCGCTCGTAAGGAACACTCTGTGTTTCCGCTAACTGTGATGAAGCCACGTGGACCGGGCATCTTGAGTTTAAGGTAGGCGTAGTGCGGTACTGCGTTGAAGCGAGTTAAGGCTGCTCTTCCGAGTAGTGCGTGATAGCCGCTTCGGAATGGAGCGATGTTGAAGATTAATTCTTCGCTTCTGAAGTTGTTGGGAGAACCGAATATAACCTCTAATGCGAGAGAGCCCGTGCAGCGGGCTTCAACGCCTAGTATTACTCCTTTAAAGGTAGTGTTAATTTGGCTGATTCTTGACGGATCTATCCCCATCTTGCGGACAGTGTCCTGATATATCAGATTAAGACTACTGCCACCGTCAATAAGGGCTCAAGTGAGATGGTATCCATCAATTATTGGGTCGAGCACCAAGGCAGCTGATCCTCCTTGTCGGATACTAGTCGGATGATCCCTACGATCGAAAGTGATCGGGCAGGCCGACCAAGGGTTGAATTTGGGGGCGACAGGCTCTACAGCGTATACGTCTCTGAGTGCGCGTTTTTGCCTTCTCTTCGGTATGTGAGTTGCGTAAATCATGTTCACTATTTTGACTTCTGGTGGGAATTTTTTCTGTCCCCCAGTGTTCGGCTGGTGAGGCTCATCCTCGTCTTCACTTGGCGTCTCCCTTCCTTTGTGTTCGGCGTTTAGCTTGCCGGCCTGCTTGAAGACCCAACATTCTCTGTGGGTGTGGTTTGCAGGTTTTTCGGGGGTGCCATGAATTAGACATAATCTATCTAGAACCTTGTTTAGGCTGGACGGTCCATCTCTGCTGCCTTTAAATGGCTTTTTCCGTTGACCGGGTCGAGAGCCCCTGAATCCGGCATTGACCGCCGTGTTGTCCGGACTCTCTTCCTTGTTTCGACGCTTGTTTTTGTTGCATCGTGGCTTCTCGTTACCATCCCTAATTTGGGATGTGCCTGGGTCGCTGGTGCCTCTATGGGCCAACCAACTGTCCTCACCCGCACAAAAGCGGGACATAAGGCTTGTTAGGGCCGCCATTGTCCTTGGCTTTTCTTGGCCGAGGTGTCTCGCGAGCCATTCGTCTCGGATACTGTGCTTGAAGGACGCTAAGGCTTCGGCATCCGGACAATCAACGATTTGATTCTTTTTAGTAAGAAATCTATTCTAAAGCTTACGGGCTGACTCTCCGGGTTGTTGGATTATGTGACTTAAATCATCTGCGTTTGGAGGTCGGACATAGGTCCCTTGAAAATTGGCCCTAAAAGCATCCTCAAGTTCCTCCCAACTTCCAATTGAGTTTTCAGGGAGGCTTTTCAACCAATGCCGAGCTAGTCCTTTCAACTTGAGGGGCAGATATTAATTGGTGTGGAGATCATCTCTACGAGCCATGTGGATATGAAGGATAAAGTCCTCAATCCAAACCCCAGGGTCTGTCATTCCATCCTATGCTGCTATGTTCACGGGTTTGAATCCCTGTGGAAATTCATGATCCAGCACTTCATCGGTGAAGCACAGGGGGTGTGCGGCACCCCTGTAATTGGATGTGTCATGGCATGCTGTCGACGGTTGTTGTGTTTGGGGTTGATTCCGAACTTGTATTCGATCCTTATGATCATTTTGATGGCTATGATCTTGCGCCGGAGCACGTCCTCTAGATCCATAGATGGACCTGGTCGCACCGGCCTTTTTGTCCAGGAGCTCACGTAAATCGTGTGATGCTTGCGTGTGGCATGAGTAGCCGCTCTGTCATAGCCACGTGGTGGTCGGTCCGGCTGATCAGCCGTATTATTCTTTGGCCGAATGGGCTTTATGGCCTCGTCGTTGAATTCGGGTAGCAGCTTGCGCTTTGGCTAGCTCTTTGTGTGGTGATCATCGCCATATTTTTCTTCAGTGTCTAGCACTTTGTTCCATCTGTAGTTGAGCGTATCCTGCGCAGCCTTAAGCCTTTGCATCTGCTTTTTCAGGCTCCTCGCGGTGGCCATAAGCCTTCTGTGGAGGTTCTCTTGTTCCAAGTGTTTTTCCGGGATGAATGCATCGTCGTCCAGACTGTCCTCTTCTCCGGAGGCAGGTTAATGAGTTTTACCCTCGCGGTCGTCGTGATCGGGCGTCTGCTCCGGAGTATGTTCGGCGTGCCCTGGCTCATCCTGCTCCATTGCTGGGTGCATGGGGTCGTCGTTTCCTTTGGAGTCGACCGGGGTGTCAATTTTTCTTGCGCTATTATCGCTATTTTTACTGTGGCTAGACTTAGAGCGGTGCATGTGCCGTCGCTTTGGTTTCTGCCCGGGGGGGGGGGGGTTATCCTCCATTGCATCCTTTTTGTCGCCGTTGTTCTCCTTTGGGTGTGTCTACCATGTATATATCATATGATGAGGTGGCTGTCCAGCGCCCTGTGGGCGGTGGTTCCCGATCATCTCCAGCATCGACGTCCATACCATCGATGTCTTCGGAGTCAAAGTCCAGCGTGTCAGTTAAGTCATCGACAATGGCTATTAAGTGGGTGGTGGGTGGGCAGCGAATTTCTTTGTCGTCTACATCCCACGCGAACCAGACATAGTTCGCCCAAGAGTCTCCTAATAAAGAGAGAGAGAGCTCAATGAATTTAGCACATCACCAAAGGGTGAGTGTTGAAAGATATCCGCGGAGGTGAACTCCATGATAGGTGCCCAATTAGATTCGATAGGTACGGATGCGTGCGGTTTGGAACCTAAGACCGGAGACAAGTCCGGGGGTCCGATGACACAGGTTTCCTTAGAGGTGGAGCCTGTGTTCGGCTCCAACGCCGATGAGTGTGCGGCCTCTGTGGCGGGGTCCATCCACCCGTCGTCGGATGGCGCGATCTGCTCCAGATTAAGGGCCGGGGCAGCCATAGGTGCGATATCCTGAACACCGTCCGGTGGCAGATCTAAGTCATGCGCGTCGTGACTGTTCGGCGCTCCTGACACAGGCTCGAACCCGTCGAAGATCAAGTCTCCGTGATTGTCAGCCGTGTAGTTCAAGTTTCCAAATCTGACCTGATGGTCAGGGGCGTAGCTGTTGATCTGCTCCAGATGGCCAAGCAAATTGGCCCGCAGTGCGAAGCCGCCGAATATGAAGATCTGTCCGGGGAGAAAAGTCTCACCTTGGACCGCATTGTTGCTGATGATTGAAGGAGCCATCAAGCCTCGTGGCGACGACACAGTGGAACTCTCAATGAAAGCACCAATGTCGGTGTCAAAACCGGCGGATCTCGGGTAGGGGGTCCCGAACTGTGCGTCTAAGGCTAATGGTAACAGGAGGCCGGGGACACAATGTTTACCCAGGTTCAGGCCCTCTTGATGGAGGTAATACCATACTTCCTACTTGATTGATCTTGATGATATGAGTATTACAAGAGTTGAGCTACCACAAGATCATAGAGGCTAACCCTAGAAGCTAGCCTATGATTATGATTGTTCTTCTTCTTTGTCCTACAGACTAAACCCTCCGGTCTATATAGACACCGGAGGGGGCTAGTGTTACACAGAGTCGGTTATAGAGAAGGAGATCAACACATCTGAATCGCCAAGCTTGCCTTCCACGCAAAGGAGAGTCCCATCCGGACATGGGACGAAGTCTTCAATCTTGTATCTTCATAGTCCAACAATCCGGCCAAAGTATATAGTCCGGCTGTCCGAGTACCCCCTAATCCAGGACTCCCTTAGCGGCCAAGCCTCCAATTGCCATTGCTCGAGGCGAAGAGCCACCGTCGCTGATGTGCGAAGGGCAGCCACCTGGCCTTCAAGCCACCATTGTGTGGGGGGAGCTGCGATCGTGGTGAAAGAGCCTGAGCCAAGGCCACGTGGGAAGAGTGCCACGGCGCCGGAGGGCTGGCTGAGACCAGGGGCTATGAGTTGGTGGAAGGTGCATGGCAGCGGTGCAAGAGACAATCAAGATGATCTGATCCAGGAATTAGCGAAGGGTCAAGCCCTTTTCACGTGATGATTAATAGAGAGAGGGGGTTATGTGCTAATTGCATTTAAGTGGGATAGTTAGCAGTCCCACCGTTAATCTAGGACGTCCGACATCGATCCAATAGTGTTGCATAGAAATTTTCAGATTTTCACTGAAAAGGCATTTTCACCTAATACTTCGCCTTTTGGGAGTTACATAAGTATTGGAAATTTTCAGATTGCTACAGACTGTTTTGTTTTTGTCAGATTCTGTTTTCTTTGCGTTGTGTGCTTGTTTTGATGATTCTATGGTTTTCTTTGATGAGTTTTTGCCATAGAAAATTTGGAATACAGTAGATATAATGCAAAAGCAAAATAAGACTAGGTTTGCTACATTTCTTTTAGTAGTGGTTTGGTTTCTTATACTAACGGATCTCACGAAGGTTTTCTTTGAGTTTTGTGTGAGTGAAGTTTTCAAGTTTTGGGTTATCGTATGATGGATGAAGGAATAAATATAAGAAAAAGGCTAAGATTGGGGATGCCCGAGGCACCCCAAGATAATATTGAAAGAAGTAGCAAGCAACTAAGCTTGGGGATGCCCCCGAGTGGCATCCCCGCTTTCTTCTAACACTACACAAAACATACACATCCGTGACATTTTGGGCCGAACGAATTTTTTTCCTGTCATACTTATCACACTTCTATGATGATAATTGTGAAAAATCCCGGTATTATCATAGATGTGCTGGGCTCCTACTTCTACGACAAAAAATCAAGACAGAAAATGGGCTTTTCGTCCTGGGCGGGCGGGAGACGCAACTGCATGACATTCTTTGGGCCGTCCATGACGGAAAAAACCGTGGTAGAAGCGAGGGCGACGAAAATATCGGTGTGTTCTCGGTTACAGTGGGTGGTCAAGGGCCGAGCGATGCACGTTTCTCTCGTACACGTACACGCGTGAGTGTGAGGCATTGGGCTCTAACTGAACCCGAGCGAGGCGTCGCCTAACTAAACCCGAGCGATTGCACTACAGGCTATGTGTTACTGAACCCGAGCGAGTGAGCGATTCCTACGCTATTACTGCTAACTAAAGCCGATCGATGCTGCCTTTGGGTGAACAGTGAGCGTTGTTGGGGGGTTTGGATGAACAGTTCTTGGTGGGGGTTGGATGAACCGGACCCCGTGGTGTTGCCGCTGGATGAACCGGACCCCGATCGATCAAGCCGGTTGGGCGTGGATGAACAGGACCCCGTGGAGGGCTGGATGAACAGGACCCCGGTGAGGGAAGGTTGAGCAGTAGCCGGTGGAGGGCTGGTTGAACAGTAGTTGGTGGAGGGCTGGATGAACAGTTACCCGTGGAGGGGTGGTTGAACAGGACCCTGTGGAGAGGGCTGGTTGAACAGTAGCCGGTGGAGGAGCGCGTGGTGGAGGCTGGATGAACAAGAGCCTGTGGATGAACAGTCACAGGTGAAGGCCGGAGGAGGTCGACGGTGGATGAGCTGTAGCCCGTGGAGGCTGGAGGAGGTCGACGGTGGAGATGAACAGTATCCCGTGGAGTCCCGTTATGCGGTACGCCACACCCCTCCCGATGAACAGGACCCCCATTTCGACCGTAATGCTCCAACACAAGTCCGCTTCCTCCGTTTTGCGGTACGCCACACCCTTCCCGATCAACAGGACCCCGTTTCGACCGTAGGAGGTCCAACAGATGTCCGCGTCCTTCGTTTTGCGGTACGCCAGACCCCTCCCAATGAACAGGATCCCGTTTTGACCGTGGCCGGTCAAACACAAGGCCGTTTCCTCCGTTTTGCGGTATGCCAGGCCTCGTTTCCATCGGTTGTTCCATCCAAATCGGTTGGCTCCCGATGATCACGACAACGCATTTCGTTCCAACCCAGCCGGTTGGCTCCCCATGAACATGACGACGACGCAGTTTCTCCATTCCGACCCAGCCATGTACACGAGCCCTGGCCGTACGTATGTGCGACTAGGCGTTCGAGACCCCGTCCGTATGTACGTATGTGGCCGTATTTTCTTTCTTGCACCCTGACCGCTGTACGTACATGTACATGCTATGTGCGCGCCTCTACTACGACACGTGCGTGCCTCTACTATGACACGTGTGCGCCTTTACATCGAGCAGTATGTACGTACACGTTCATGACCAGAATGACAACACTCCGTACGCTTCGACCAGTTGGGTCCCGACTGTCAGGCACTTCCTTGCGTGCGAAGATGTAGATGGTGGGTCCCAGCAGTCAGGGGGGCGAATCGTTTTTTTGCCCGGACGCACTTCCTTGTGTGCGAAGATGTAGCTGGTGGGTCCCAGCAATCTGGGGGGAAATGTTTTTTGTGAAATACGGTGGCCCGTCCGATGGGTCCCTGCTGTCAGGTGGAGGAATCATTATTTTGTGTGTAATAAGGAGGCACTTCCTTGCTGCGGCTGTGGACCCAGCTGTCAGCCTCTCCACATACAGTACTCTTCCAATGGAAGTCATTCCTTGACCACGTTGACCACGCCGCACCAAGAGCACCAGGGCGGTGGACGACAGTGAGGCCTGGGAAGGGGACAACGCAGAGCCGGGGAAGATGCGGCAGTGGAAGCCCGCACGGAGAGGAGTACGAGGGATCACTGGTTCGGGCTGCGGTGTGAGGCTACCATCGCCACAGAATAACAGGGGGTGTGGGTGAGTGATACATCTCCAACGTATCTATAATTTTGGTTGCTCCATGCTACTTTATCTACTGTTTTAGGCAATATTGGGATTTATTATCTACTTTTATATTATTTTAGGGACTAACCTATTAACCGGAGGCCCAGCCTAGATTTGCTGTTTTATGCCTATTTCAGTGTTTCGAGGAAAATGAATATCAGACAGAGTCAAAACGGAACGAAATCAACTGGAGAAGTTATTTTTGGAAGGAAAGCCACCCAGGGAACTTGGAGTGCACGTCAGGGGAGATACGGGCTTCCCACAAGGGTGGGGGGCGCCCCCTGGGCGCGCCCCCCTGCCTCGTGGGACCCCCGTAGCTCCACCGACGTACTTCCTGCACCCATATATACCTACGTACCCAAAAACTTCCAGAACAGAAGATAGATCGGGAGTTCCACCGCCGCAAGCCTCTGTAGCCACCAAAGACCAATCGGGACCCTGTTTCGGCACCTTGCCGGAGGGGGATCCCATCACCGGAGGCCATCTTCATCATCCCGGCGCTATCCATGACGAGGAGGGAGTAGTTCACCCTCGGGGCTGAGGGTATGTACCAGTAGCTATGTGTTTGATCTCTCTATCTCGTGTTCTCTCTCGTGTTCCCTCTATGGCACGATCTTGATGTATCCCGAGCTTTGCTATTGTAGTTGGATCTTATGATGTTTCTCCCCCTCTACTCTCTTGTGATGTATTGAGTTTCCCCTTTGAAGTTATCTTATCGGATTGAGTCTTTTATGAGAACACTTGATGTATGTCTTGCGATCCACTTCATGTATGTTTTGGTGATCAACTTGCGGGTTTCGTGGCATTGGGAACCTATGCATAGGGGTTGGCACACGTTCTTGACTCTCCGGTAGTAGCTTTGGGGCACTCTTTGAAGTACTTTTATGTTGGTTTGATAAATCTGAGATTGTGTGATGCATATCGTATAATCATGCCCACGGATACTTGAGGTGACAATGGAGTATCTAGGTGACATTAGGGTTTTGGTTGATTTGTGTCTTAAGGTGTTATTCTAGTACGAACTCTTTTATAGATCGATCCGAAAGAATAACTTTGAGGTGGTTTCGTAACCTACCATAATCTCTACGTTTGTTCTCCGCTATTAGTGGCTTTGGAGTGACTCTTTGTTGCTTGTTAAGGGCTTGTTATATGATCTATCTATGTTATTATTGTTGAGAGAACTTGCACTAGTGAAAGTATGAACCCTAGGCCTTGTTTCCTATCATTGCAATACTGTTTACACTCACTTTTATCATTAGTTACCTTGCTGTTTTTATTATTTCAGATTACAAATACCTATATCTACTATCTATTTTGCACTTGTATCACCATCTCTTCGCCGAACTAGTGCACCTATACAATTTGCCATTGTATTGGGTGTGTTGGGGACACAAGAGACTCTTTGTTATTTCGTTGTAGGGTTGTTTGAGAGAGACCATCTTCATCCTACGCCTCCTACGGATTGATAAACCTTAGGTCATCCACGTGAGGGAAATTTGCTACTGTCCTACAAACCTGTGCACTTGCAGGCCCACAATGTCTACAAGAAGAAGGTTGTGTAGTAGACATGAAGCTCTTTTCTGGCGCCGTTGCCGGGGAGGCTAGGGAAAGGGTACTCACACCCCGTCCACTAAGCTCTTTTTTGGCGCGGTGAGTGCTTGAAGGTATATCTTTATATCTTGCAATCGAATCTTTTTGTTTCTTGTTTTATCACTAGTTTAGTTTATAAAAGAAAACTACAAAAAATGGAATTAAGTTTGTCTCATACGCTTCACCTTTTTAATATCTTTCGTGAGTATGATGGAAAGGATAATTGTGCTCAAGTGCCAGAAGTAGAAATCTCTAAATTGTTTGGCACTAAATATTTGAATGATGAGCATGATTGCAATGTTGTTAGTATGAATTCCCTGAATATCCATGATGCTAATGATATGCAATGCCACAAGCTTGGGGAAGCTATGTTTGATGAAGATGATATTTTTTGTCCCCCAAGCTTTGATGAGCAAATTTACTATGATGAAACATGCCTCCTATCTATGATGATTATTGTGATGACACGTATGCTTTAAAGAATAATGATAACCAGGAAACGTGTCATCTTGATCTTAATTTTCAATCACATGATAGTTATTTTGTTGAGTTTGCTCCCACTACTATTCATGAGAAGAATTTTGCTTATGTGGAGAATAGTAAATTTTCTATGCTTGTAGATCATGAAAAGAATGCTTTAGGTGCTGGTTATATTGTTGAATTCATTCATGATGCTACTGAAAATTATTATGAGGGAGGAACATATGCTTGTAGGAATTGCAATAATATCAAGTTTCCTCTCTATGTGCTTAAATTCTTGAAGTTATGCTTGTGTTACCTTCCTATGCTAGTTGATTATTGTTCCCATAATTTGTTTTCTCACAAAATCCCTATGCATAGGAAGTGGGTTAGACTTAAAGGTGCTAGTCATATTCTTCATGATGCTTCCGTTATGTTTCAATCCTTATCTTTTATGTGAGCATCACTGTCATGATCATGCCTAGCTAGAAAGGCATTAAAGAAAAGCGCTTGTTGGGAGACAACCCAATATTTACCCTTACTGTTTTTGTGTGTACACATGATTATGCTACTGTAGTAATCATGTTTTATAACTTTTTTTTCAATAAAGTGCCAAGTAGAACCTTTGGGAAGACTTGGGTCAAGTTTATGTGATCTTGCTGTGAAAAACAGAAACTTTTGCACTCACGAGAATAGCTGCCATTTTTTACTGGAGAGTGATTTTAGGTTGATTATTTTTTCAGATGATTAATAGACAAATTTCTCAGGTCCAGAAATTTATTTCATAATTTTTGGAGTTCCAGAAGTATACGTTTTATACAGATTACTACAGACTGTTCTGTTTTTGACAGATTCTGTTTTCTATGTGTTGTTTGCTTATTTTGATGCATCTACGGCTAGTATTAAGTGGTATGAACCATAGAGATGTTAGAATACAGTAGATATTACACCAATATGAATTTATAATGAGTTCATTACAGTACCTAAGTGGTGGTTTTATTTTCTTATACTAACGGAGCTTACGAGTTTTGTTTTGAGTTTTGTGTGGTTGAAGTTTTCAAGTTTTGGGTAAAGATTCGATGGACTACGGAATAAGGAGTGGAAAGAGCCTAAGCTTGGGGATGCCCAAGGCACCCCAAGGTAAAATTCAAGGACAACCAAGCAACTAAGCTTGGTGATGCCCCGGAAGGCATCCCCTCTTTCGTCTTCGTTCATCGGTAACTTTACTTGGAGCTATATTTTTATTCACCACATGATATGTGTTTTGCTTGGAGCGTCATTTTATTTTGTTAGTTTTTGCTTGATGTTTGTTAGAATAATGTTTTGCATCTTTAGTTTCAATAAAAAAAAGTCAAGGATAGCCTTTGTCACGCTTATTTTGCTAGTTTGCATGTTGCTGTTTGAAAACAGAAAGTTTACCGCTGTTGAAAAAATTCCCTAGAAAAGTCAGAGCATGGTCTAACGTTGAATCTTTTTGAAAATTAAGCTATGATAAATTTATTACATTGGGAATTTTAGTTCATAATTTTTGGAGTTAGGGAAGTAATTATACTCTTGCATTCTTTCCAGACTGTACTGTTTTGGCAGATTGCTGTTATGTTTGCATTGTTGGCGTATGTTTGCTTGTTTAATGATTCTATTTGAGGATAGGAGTATTAAATATGCAGAGGCATTTAGTATTCAATGTTGAATAATAATTTTAGTGATTTGCTAAAGTAGATAATGATAAGGTTTTGCATTGGTTTATACTAACCTATCTCACGAGTTCTTGTTGAGTTTGTTGTGAATGAAGCTTTTGATAAGAAGAGAAACAATGATAAGAGAGGAATTAAGGAGACACAAAAGTTCAAGCTTGGGGATTCCCAAGGCACCCCAAGATAATATTTCAAGAAGTCTCAAGCATCTAAGCTTGGGGATGCCCCGGTAGGCATCTCACCTTTCTTTTTCAACAATTATCGGTTAGTATCGGTTGAGCCTAAGTTTTTGCTTCTTCACATGAGTTGTGCTATCCTTGCATTGTAGTTTTGTTTAGATTTGCTTGCTGTTTGAATAAGTATCAAGATCTGAAATTCTTTAATGAGAGAGAGACATACACAAATTGGAATTTGCTAAGAATACTCTATGTGCTTCACTTATATCTTTTGAGCTTGATAGTTTTGCTCATTGTGCTTCACTTATATCTTTTGAGCATGATAATTTTTGCTCTAGTGCTTCACTTAGATCTTTTAAGAGCATGGTGGTGGATTTGTTTTAAAGAAACTATTGATCTCTCATGCTTCACTTAGATTATTTTGAGAGTTGTTAATAGCATGGTAATTTGCTTAAAGTTAATATACTTGGTATTCAAGATTTGTGAAACTTTCTTTTGAGTGCGTTGAATACTAAGATAAGTTTGATGCTTGATAATTGTTTTGAGATTTGGAGGTGATAATATCAAAACAATGCTAGTTGGGGTGATTATGAATTTAAATAATGCTTGTGTTGAAGTTTGTGATTCCCGTAGCATGCACGTATGGTGAACCGCTTTGTGATGAAGTCGGAGCACAATTTTATTTATTGATTGTCTTCCTTATGAGTGGCAGTCGGGGACGAGCGATGGTCTTTTCCTACCAATCTATCCCCCTAGGAGTATGCGTTTAATGCTTTGGTTTTTGATGACTTCTAAATTTTTGCAATAAGTGCATGAGTTCTTTTGATTAATGTTGAGTCCATGGATTATACGCACTCTCACCCTTCTGCCATTGCTAGCCTCTCTAATACCGCGCACTTTTCGCCGGTATCATACACCCACCATATACCTTCCTCAAAACAGCCACCATACCTACCTATCATGGCATTTCCATAGCTATTCCGAGATATATTGCCATGCAACTCTCCACCGTTCCATTCATATGACACACATTACTTTTGTCATATTGCTTTTTGCATGAACATGTAGTTGACATTGTATTTGTGGCAAGGCCATCTTCATAATTTTCATACATGTCACTCTTGATTCATTGCATATCCCGGTACACCGTCGGAGCCATTCATATAGAGTCATATCTTGTTCTAAGTATCGAGTTGTAATTGTTGAGTTGTAAGAAAAATAAAAGTGTGATGATCATCATTATTAGAGCATTGTCCCAGTGAGGAAAGGATGATGGAGACTATGATTCCCCCATAAGTCGGGATGAGACTCCGGACTTTATGAAAAATAAAAGAGGCCAAAGAAGCCCAAACAAAAAAAAAGAGGCCAAAGAAGCCCACCAAAATAAAAAATAAATAAATAAATGAGAGAAAAAGAGAGAAGGGACAATGCTACTATCCTTTTTCCACACTTGTGCTTCAAAATAAGCACCATGGTCTTCATGATAGAGAGTCTCATATGTTATCACTTTCATATACTAGTGGGAATTTTTCATTATAGAACTTGGCTTGTATATTCCAATGATGGGATTCCTCAAAAGTGCCCTAGGTCTTCGTGAGCAAGCAAGTTGGATGCACACCCACTTAGTTTCTTTTGTTGAGCTTTCATATACTTATAGCTCTAGTGCATCCGTTGCATGGCAATCCCTACTCACTCACATTGATATCTATTGATGGGCATCTCCATAGCCCGTTGATACGCCTAGTTGATGTGAGACTATCTTCTCCTTTTTTGTCTTCTCCACAACCACCATTCTATTCCACCTATAGTGCTATGTCCATGGCTCACACTCTTGTATTGCATGAAAGTTGAAAAAGTTTGAGATTTCTAAAGTATGAAACAATTACTTGGCTCGTCATCGGGGTTGTGCATGATTAAATACTTTGTGTGATGAAGATAGAGCATAGCCAGACTATATGATTTTGTAGGGATAACTTTCTTTAACCATGCTATTTTGAGAAGACATGATTGCTTTGATTAGTATGCTTGAAGTATTATTACTTTTATGTCAATATGAACTTTTGTCTTGAATCTTTCGGATCTGAATATTCATGCCACAATTAAGAAGATTTAGATTGAAATTATGCCAAAGTATCACTCCGCATCAAAAATTCTTTTTTATCATTTACCTACTCGAGGACGAGCAGGAATTAAGCTTGGGGATGTTTGATACGTCTCCAACGTATCCATAATTTTTGATTGCTCCATGCTATTTTATCTACTGTTTTAGGCAATATTGGGCTTTATTATCCACTTTTATATTATTTTTGGGACTAACCTATTAACCGGAGGCCCAACCCAGATTTGCTATTTTATGCCTATTTCAGTGTTTCGAGGAAAAGGAATATCAGACGGAGTCAAAACGGAACGAAATCAACTGGAGACGTTATTTTTGGAAGGAAATCCACCCAGGGAACTTGGAGTGCATGTCAGGGGAGATACGGGCTGCCCACGAGGGTGGGGGTGCCCCCCCCCTTGGCGCGTCCCCCTGCTTCTTGGGACCCCCGTAGCTCCACCGACGTACTTCCTGCACCCATATATACCTACGTACCCAAAAACTTCCAGAACAGAAGATAGATCGGGAGTTCCACCGCCGCAAGCCTCTGTAGCCACCAAAAACCAATCGGGACCCTGTTCCGGCACCCTGCCGGAGGGGGATCCCATCACCGGAGGCCATCTTCATCATCCCGGTGCTATCCATGACGAGGAGGGAGTAGTTCAACCTCGGGGCTGAGGGTATGTACCAGTAGCTATGTGTTTGATCTCTCTCTCTCTCTCTCTCGTGTTCCCTCTATGGCACGATCTTGATGTATCCCGAGCTTTGCTATTGTAGTTGGATCTTATGATGTTTCTCCCCCTCTACTCTCTTGTGATGAATTGAGTTTCCCCTTTGAAGTTATCTTATCGGATTGTGTCTTTTATGAGAACACTTGATGTATGTCTTGCGATCCACTTGATGTATGTTTTGGTGATCAACTTGCGGGTTTCGTGACATTGGGAACCTATGCATAGGGGTCGGCACACGTTCTTGACTCTCCGGTAGTAGCTTTGGGGCACTCTTTGAAGTACTTTTATGTTGGTTTGATAAATCTGAGATTGTGTGATGCATATCGTATAATCATGCCCACGGATACTTGAGGTGACAATGGAGTATCTAGGTGACATTAGGGTTTTGGTTGATTTGTGTCTTAAGGTGTTATTCTAGTATGAACTCTTTTATAGATCGATCCGAAAGAATAACTTTGAGGTGGTTTCGTACCCTACCATAATCTCTAGGTTTGTTCTCCGCTATTAGTGGCTTTGGAGTGACTCTTTGTTGCATGTTGAGGGCTTGTTATATGATCTATCTATGTTATTATTGTTGAGAGAACTTGCACTAGTGAAAGTATGAACCCTAGGCCTTGTTTCCATCATTGCAATACCGTTTACGCTCACTTTTATCATTAGTTACCTTGCTGTTTTTATTATTTCAGATTACAAATACCTATATCTACTATCTATTTTGCACTTGTATCACCATCTCTTCGCCGAACTAGTGCACCTATACAATTTGCCATTGTATTGGGTGTGTTGGGGACACAAGAGACTCTTTGTTATTTGGTTGCAGGGTTGTTTGAGAGAGACCACCTTCATCCTACGCCTCCTACGGATTGATAAACCTTAGGTCATCCACTTGAGGGAAATTTGCTACTGTCCTACAAACCTGTGCACTTGCAGGCCCAACAACGTCTACAAGAAGAAGGTTGTGTAGTAGAAATCATTGAGTAGAGGGATGCCCTGGCCAGCGGTGGGAGTAGTAGGGGGCGGTGAGACCTGCGCGGCAGCACAGCCAGCCATGGGAGGCGGTCCCGCCGGTGCTGGATTTGGTGGCTGGAGCAAGAAGATCAAAGATTAAAGAAACACGACGGTCGTTGGGTTGACATCCAACGGTTACGTCTGCTAGAATCGTTTGTTGACGTATATAATAACTAAAAAAATCTTACATACGTGTCAACTTAATAGGCCCACAAGTCAGACCATTCCGTAATTTTTTAATAATTCATATATAGCTCATTGCAACTTCTTATGCAATTTTTTGCCGTCTGTTTTTTTGTTGGCCAGGGCCAGGGTTAAAAATTTAAACGAAATTTCGCATATTTATGTGGGTTTCAAACTATTTTTAATACCGAAATGTCGAGCCAGATTTAAAGTACTTTGAAGATATATTTAAATTAGGTTAAAGCCCAGTGAAATAGGAATCCGAAAATGTGAAAAAATTCAGAAATTATAAAGTAATTGCCAATTTTTCATTTGTTTTTATATTTACCACCCATTTCATATTGCTTTCAAGATTTGCATGCATCTTGAAAGAGTTGCAGCCCATCAGGGCGTAGAAAAGTAAGTAGGCATGGATTGGGTATTCTTCAGGAAAAAAACTGGGCTCATTTTCACAAAGAAAAAATAGTTGGGCTAGTCATATGGTGAACATAAAATATAAGCCTGGGCTAGACGGGCCACATCCCAGTTGAAACCCTGCTCCGTCTCAACAATAACAAAAAAATACTGCTCGAGCAGCTACATCCCAGGTGTCAGCCGATCTTGTGTTGTTCTCTTGTCTATTGACTATACACGTTCACAATGTCGTGGGTCCCAGATGTCAGGAAACCACTAGGAGGAAGCATTTTCTTTTTCCATACGCTGACATGGTGGGCCCCTACTGTCATCCTCTCCACGTGCTTTTGCCGATTCCTGTTGACATCAGCGTTGACAATTTAGGATATGGTGGGGCGGCGATGTGTGCGCTAAGGTGTAGCCAGCCGTGGGAGGCGGAAGCAGGCGGCCCCCCGGCACTGGTTTGGTTTTGACGGCTGGAGGAAGACAGGACTGAAGAAACACGACAGACTGTAAAAGCAACATGAGTACTTAACAACCTTAACTGAAACCAGCAGGGGCACTTAACAACCATAGCTGAAAGCAGTATGAGTACTTATAAAGGTTCAACCATACAAAGCAGGCCTCGAACAGTGCTACTTTGCCTACAGTTAACCAAGAGTGAGGCCGCCAAGCCCCAGGACAAGGCCAAGGCGCCACCCCGCGCATCCGCAACCTTCTGAAAGCGGCTTCATCTCGCAACATGGTCAATAAACAGGATATTCGCTTTAGAGCCATGGAAAAGCAGGAACATAATCTTCTGTCCTATTCTCCAAGATGGACGTGCCTTCATTATTTGAGACCACCCATGAATAAGTATCTTTTCACCCCCCAAGGGGAATGGAGTAGGTCGACATAAACATCATGTTGTGACCAAGCGCAAGTCTGACCCGACCATGGTCAGGCATCTGTATAGGAACAATAGAACTGGGCAGTTTCTGTTTCAAGAAGATCACAACTGTAAAACTGTGTATAAGCAATGGTTTATGAACAACATATATAACAGAAAATAGCTCGTACCATAAGTTTCTCAACATAGTTGGACCTGTTCAACGAGTGCAGCAGTGGCACACATATCCCACGTGGCCTTCTACCATTCAACGTCCCACAAGGACGTCAAGACGATCAATAAAGTGTAGGAACTTGTGGATGTCGTCCCAGTCAACTTCAGTGCCATCAGTAACAATCGTGTTCTTATAGAATAACAAACAAGCAGCCAACTTAACTCTGAAAAAACCTACATGTGCCACCAATTATAAGAAAATATTAGTTAGAAGTAGCATCTTCGTGAGAGATTCGTTGCTACTTCTAAAGTTAAATCGTGATTAGTTAGACAGAATAGGTGGATTAAGAAGTAATCAAGGCAACAAGCAAGAACCAGATACAAAACTAACATGGATGAACAATTGGAACGATGTCAGGGTGGAAGATCACAGTGAAGATGAGACCAGGTTCTGCTATTTCCATCAACATTCATGCGCCAACTTTCAGTCCGTAACACTTGAGAAAGTTTATCCAAGTTCGGCAATAAAAAAGCAGCGATCTTCTTCGTTCATGAACCCAACTCGGAACTTATATCCATGGCTTTTCTTTACTGTGACCATTAAACTGGTCTATTCAGTTATGGCAAGGCCAAGCATCTTGAGTACATGGGTTTTGGTAGAGCAAATAATGCACTGCAGGAAAAATAATATGAGAACACAATGTATTCCCTATCAAAATCTAGAAATAGTTTCCTCCTTCACGTCAGTGTTGACCATCGTACTAGTACCTTTTATCCAAATATAGCAATCCAAATTTCCAAATTAGTCGACAACATGTTCAAAAAAAAAAACCACCGTACCAGATAGAAAAGAGGATTCTAGGAACATACTATGCACATTTTAAAATCCTGTGTCAGGATGAGAAGGAACAAGTGTGGCGTCTCGCCGAGGGCGCAAGAACCTGTAGGGTCCTCATACTTTGGGCACTGCAAATGGAACACACTAGATTCAGTAGGAAGAAAAATGCATCAATGGCGGCGGCTGCCATCCTAGGATTACCAGCGACCAAGGGACTTGGATTTATCGGGGATGGATGAAGAATTTGTACCTGGTTCTCCATGAGAAAACCCTATGCAATCGCCGAGAGGGGTTTTTCTCTGAACAAATAGACGAGGGAGAAGGGGATTCAGGCCTAGTGAAATATTGCCGCTTCGTCCGTCCAGCTTACTGCTAAAGCTTGAAATGTGGGGGGTTTTGTGATTTGACGGCTCATTGGGCATTACTGCGGCGCTACGACCGGGGTGTGTCTACTGTGCAGTTGTGCCCTCTAATTTGGTGCATATGGCACGTGGACCCCGTTGTCGGATGCCCCACATATCAGCGAAAGGAAGTAGAAAGACAGGAGTAACTAGTTACACATAAATATATTATTGACAGAGAGATACTCCCTCTGTAAAGAAATGTAAAAATCTTTTATATCACAACTTTATACATATGAAAAATCAAGGGGAATATATATATAACATATATAATTATAAAAAACAAAGTTTTTTGAACATAGTATAGATGAGTTGGTGATGATGGTGTGCCTGCCATCCTGCAATATAGGCTATCTGATTTATATCTGACGGATAGGAAGGAAACTATGGCAATTTTGCAAAAAGGTACCCACACACCTCTCCACATTTGCAAATAAGGCCTTCCTTCGTTCATCCTTTTCTCTCACAAGATAAAATACTCATACAAATGCATCTTGATGTTACGTGCAACGCACGGGCATTATGGGGGTTCAGCTGAGAATATAATACTCATACATGCTCACGGTTCTGGACTTTGGGCCACAGTCCAGTGGGCCTGCATGTTTGGGGGCCCATGTGTTCTACCTCAGCGCTTTTCATATTGTAAGCGATCGGTACGGCGCTGGTTTTAGATGCTATCGCAAGGCGAATACACAAAATTGAATAAAGCACAGCAACTGTTGGAATGAAATCAAACGAAAGTTCCTAACCAGCAATCAGAGTTGCAATTCTATCAACGATATACCATGTGATAAATAATACTGTCATACTACTTATACACACAGGACACTTGTTTGACCATGCCAGATTATTACATCAACATCTCTCGGAGGATAGGTCAGTTCGGTAGTTGCGTGCTGCTACTGAAGAATTTCAAAGTTGATTTGGACTAGCTCTCCTTGCCGAGAAAATTCAATTTTGACATCATCCCCTACTGCAAGATATGATTTAGATTTGAACCTTGACCATCCTTTAGCATCAATCATCATGCGACCATCCTTTGTACTTTTGGTATATTGAGCAGGTTTATTCACACCAAGGCTATGCATGGTAAGAGAAACTTGGCCACGGTCGCCCCGATTGTTGAATGAGTCCCTCATTGCTCTAGGAATTCTCTGTTTGCAAACAAGAAGACATACACAAATAGTTAGATCAACACAGTGAATCATGTGAAACAACATGGAAAGAAAAAAGAACGAAGCACTTGGGCGGCCAGTGCTTACTAAGAAGGTGGACATGTCAGTTTTTGTAAGGACTTTGGTATATGAATTGCGAACAGCAGCCTAGTCTGTTGTCGGTGCAACTGCTCGTTTGGTTGCCGCTGCACGGGCCGGAGCAGATGCAAGTCCAAGTGTTGGTGCAGGTGCCGAAGCCGTTGCTGGTGCCCGTACCGGTGCGACTGGTAGTGCCGCTACTACTGCTGGAGATGGTGCTCCTTGTAGAGCTGGTGCTGGTGCTGGATCAGGTGCCGGTGTCGATGCTCAATCCTCTGGTAGATCAGCCTGATCCCCTGACGTGGTCGGTGCCCAATCCTCAGCTGGATCAGACTGAGCTAATGCCACTGTCAGTGATAGAGCAATTGTCGATGCTTGATCCGTTGCTGAAGGTGGTACCGATGTGCGAGACAGCGGCGATCATGTCTGGTCTGCTATGATTAGCTTTCTAACTTTCTAACTTGACTAGGCTAATTGTGGCGTTTTTGTTAAACCAAACTGCAGTTCATCATAGGGATACAACTTGTACTCAGACAACAGACTGATCCATTTTTTTCAATAATATAAGAGATGGACAGTGCCTTCATTACTGACATGACATAAGAAGTGAAACCTGAAAAAATAGCCATCGTAGAGCAAACCAAACGGTTTATTCTGTGATGAATGTCACATGGCAAAACCTGCATCGTAAACTTGCAGGAAAAGAAAGAAAACATGACTTTAACTCAATAAGATTTAGACAGTAAATCAATACGATTTACTTGATGTGACACAAGTGAATCCTTACCAGGAAATCACTATGTTGAAGTACTAAACAGAAGATTGATCGTCCAACTACGGGTGGCATGCAGGGCCCCCGCCTACTCCCACAAGCAGGACAGTAGAAAGGTCATGACAAATCGTATGGACTGAACATCCATGGGACTGTAAATCCTGGTGCGTGCGATAAACCCTGCAATGCATACAGATATTGGAGTGTAACCATAATTGATAAACCGTCCTCACAAAAAAGAAGATCTGGATACTTCAAAATATACAGACTGAATTGAGTGGACAGACATTAACATAGATTGTTCTCAGGACTCACCACACACCAAAAGCGGCAGTACTAAACAATACAGGGTTCACAAACACAAATCAAGTATTGAACAATAGTACTTACTACAGACAAGCAAAGTTGCACTAATTAAAATTTGCAGACTATTTCTTGCCACCGACCTACGGGATGAACCCCGCATAACTGACTAGGCCATGGACTATGTGAGAGATGTCTACTTGCACCATCACCATCTCATCAACCTTGGAGAACCTTGGAGAACCTCGTGAGAGATGTCTTTCCACTCATAAACATGATGATGAAGACATGCCGCATCAGATTTATCGGGAAGCTTTACAAGAACCACACCCTTTGTAATCGATGGCACAACCAGGAAATTGTTGTGGTCAAGTACAGCCTCGAGAACACGCCTGACAAGAATGCTACAGGAAAACACTAACTCAGGACACGTGGTGACAAGGACACAACAGCTGGATAGTTTAGCAGTAGAACTCATCCTCAGGTCTTCCAGTTCACACGGCATGACTTTGAGAACTTCATCTCCACCGCGGACCTGGTTCTAATTCAAACAAAAACCATATTTTATTACTACCTCCGTTCAGAAATATAAGATGATTTTGGATATTATACTCCATATATGACTACATATACGCACATAAATGAGTGAACAAAGACACTAGAACACGTCTTCAAAGGCATGAGAGCAGAGGGATTACTTGCAATATCCATAACACAAGTTACTGAGGCAAATATACCCTCTTCAAAGGTAGCATTGATGTTCATAAAGTACTCCCTCCGTCCCAAAATTCTTGTCTTAGATTTGTCTAGATACGGATGTATCAAGTCACATTTTAGTATTAGATACATCTGTATCTAGACAAATCTAAGACAAGAATTTGGGACAGAGGGAGTAGTTGAAAGTAATCTATAAGAAATCAGTGTCAACCTCTCGCATGTTTTGGTCAAAAGAGGAATTTAGAACCGTCATTTGGCACACAAAAATCACATGCAAGATCACCCAGAAAGTTGTACTACTAGTACTAGTACTGCGTGTTAGATGAAAAAACACGATCAAGATCGAGAAAAAGATCGTCAAGAAGAGATATTACCTGGACTTGCTTAATGAGGGATCCCGGAGAGGGGGGCTTGGACAGGGCGATGGCTTTGAGCTTGTCTGCGGTAGTCTCGGCGGGGTGCTTGCGCTTCTTCGTACCATGAGCCTCGACGGTTTTTGCCAGAGCCATAGACATCACGTCGGCCGGTGCTCCAGCGTCCATCCAAGAGAGGAAGCTGAGAGAAGAAGAGTGAAATGAGGAACGAGATGAGGGAGAAGCAAAGCGAGTGGGGGTTTTCTTCAAGAGAGGAAGCTGAGAGAGAAGAGTGAAATGATGGTTGCTTCGTCCGTCCAACTTACTGCTGGAAAGGAGGGGGTTTTGTGATTTGACGGCTCATTGCGCATTACTGCGGCGCTTCGATCGGGGTAGTCTACCGTCACTCTACTACGGAGTAATTTAGTGCATGGCTGGTGGACCCCGATGCTGGCTGTCCCACACGTCGGCGAAAGTGAGTAATTTAGTGCATGGCTGGAGGAGGATCCGCACGGTAGAGCGTGTCCACTGTTTTTCTGAAGAAAAAAATGATTACAGCAAGCGTTTCCACTCTTACGACGGAGGAGTGCGAAACACGGCAGCCACTTGAACATACATAGTGCTCCTACTACTAGGCATGTGCAGTGGTTCATACGTCAGTACTACATAATCTTGTTGCTAGTGTAGTAAGATATGACGATAACAAATGATGTTGTGCGCATGTCAACTATATGAACAGTAATGTAGTAACATAGTACCGCTTTTTCGACTGTCCGGTCGAGAATGAACAGTGAGATCAATGTTAACAGAACTAGGTCTACAGCGCACGGAGAGTACGGTGCTACAGTACTCCACGAAACATGAACCATATGAAGCACAAATCAGTGTTAGGCAGGGTGTATGAAGGGTGCACGGGATGGGAGCAAAAGTTCCCTTCTCGACCCACTGTTGGGTGTTTGGCAGAGTGCATGAAGGGTGCATGAGTCCACACTAGTAGGTTAACACAAATACACGAAGAGGGAACAACTATATTAAGATGAGAATGCAACCAAACACACCCACACGCTTTGTGCTACAGTGACTGATCTGCACCATCTGAGTTTGATCCAACGGTCATGTTGCACCGAGACATGGACATGCCCATTCAGAGGGCGCCTAAACACCACCTAAGTCCCTTTGCTTCTTGAGGCGCACGACGTTGGTGATGCAGGGTGCAACCGCCCGCAGAGCCCACTCCTGGTCAATGGGAGCCAGCTCATCAAAGACGGCGTCCAATGGCACGAATGGATTTCGGTGATGGAGCCCTGAGAGGATTTGCCCGGCAACGGCGACGGCAACCTGCAACCCCTCCTTGTCCAGCTCCGCCCCCACCATCGCGTGGAGACGGCTCAGCTCCTCGGAGATATAGGTGAAGAAGGAGACCAGGTCACGAAGCCGCAACTCGTTGAAGTCAACGGGGTGGTCGAACGGGTTTAGCCCGACTGTCGGCATGGTCACACTGGCACGATGGTAGGCATCGCGTAGCTGCAACATGTGTGTGGCAACTTGGTCCACCAAGTAGCTGAGGTGATCCTAGACCTCGTCACGATCGGCCCGCTCACGCTCCAGCCAGCTCCCCTGACGGCCTATCGTATCTCCTGCTTTCTGCAGCAATGCTGCCGACGCCTCGAGCATCTTTGTAGTGGACGCATGCCGCTTTTGAAGCTCCATGAACTCCCACACATAACGGAGGAGCATGGCACTCCTCTCCTCCTTGAGCTCACGGAGCTCCACGTCCTTGGCCTTGAGCTCCGCATCCTTGGCCTGGAGCTCCTATGTCAGGCGCCTCACCTCGGACTCAGTGATCTGCTGCGCCGCCATGGCACAAGGTAGAAGCAATGGGGAGAAGAAGGAAAGGGGGCAAAACGGCTGAAAGGCAACGCAATCTACAGGAAGGCGGAGGGAGCCAGCCGAGGAACGGGGAATCTTTTGGTTTTCACCATGGGAAAACACCAGTCGACGACTTCTAACATCAGGGAGCAGTGGGTTTTACACGCGGAGTCATCATGACTAATTGTTGTCGCGCCTGCTCCCGTCAATCAAAAAATTAAAAATCCTTCCGCACCCAAACACCAGAGCAACGCCACGGTGGATATTTAAATTTACCTATCGGCAAGGAGATAAAAAGGGGTGAAAAAACAAATGTAGCGGCGGCCTAGCTAATCGGTCGCACTAGCCCAACTATCTAACCACCGTGCTTCACTGATGTACTCGGCGGGAAAGGTGGTCTTTCATGATTTGACGACTCATTTACTTGCTTCGGTGCTACAACCGAGGAGGGCCCAAAACACGCGCAGTAGGGCATCCCACGTCTCGGCAAGGAAGAATATATGCGTGCACCACACGGGAGGACCCCGAAACCGCGCGAAGGGTGTGCCGCATCTCGGCATGGAGGAAAAATATGCGTCTAAAAATATACTGTATTAGACATAGTACCTATGGTTCGACCTCGGGACCCAGCCAGTCGGTCAAAAACACCCCACTAGCCACACAACTTCATCATGTTAACGTGGCACGGAGGATGGGTGTGGTTAGCTCCGTCTCGACCAGCCACAACGTCTCTTGTTCTAGGCAATTCTTCTATTTTCCAAGCTTTTTTAGTTATAATAACACCACGGCAAGCTAGCGTCGCTCTTCGTGTGTGCCCGTGCAAAGGTTAGACGATGGAGAGGAGAGAGATCGCAGACCTAGGACCCACCAGTAAGTGAGTCAACGTTCATGCACGTGTTGACAAGGCACTCCTTCTACTCTACTCAACGTAATACTGTATGAAATCAAGTAATGGGACAAAGCCAACAACCGTTGTTGTTTCAGGCTATCGACTTACGCTTTGTAGTCCAGGTTGCCAATTCAAATCTCATCTTTCAGATTTGTTAGTTTTAGGTCCAAATTTGATTAATGACAAGTGGGACCCCCATGTGTCGTTCTGATATTTCAGTGTAGGATGGTTTTTTTGAACAAACACTTTGCGCAGTTAGACAAGTAACAACACGACTTACACGTATTTTGCAAGTTTATGAGCAAAAATAATAGCGTCATAGAATATCACATCCACCCCACAGCTTAGATGCTATGGTGATACTAGTTTTTACATCATTGGAAGTGAGATCCAATGGCTTGGGAGTAGTCTTTGTAATTATGCGTAATTTCCAAACTCCCCCAGGTTTTTTTTGCAAATAAAACATTCAGGCCTCGTGTGTGCCGCTGCATCTTGGATCCAACGGCTCCCCGTTGTTCATATTAGGTGCTCCCCATAGCTTAATTAGCCGCTATGGTGATACGAGCATCTAGGTCATATGATCAGTGATCAGATGGCACATGCGTAGTACTTGTACTTTCTGTGCAATTCCCAAACTTTCTCGGCGGTATATTGCAAAAACATTCAAACCTCCTATTGTGGGTTGTTAGATCTCCGTGAACTCGTATCACCATAGAATCTACAGTGCGGGAGCACCTCATATTCTCCCGTGCGAGAAAACATAAGGTGCTCTCGCAGCTTGGATGCTACAGTGATATGAACTTTGAGGTTGTTTGATCTGAGATCCAATGGCATCTGAGCAGTCTTTGTGCTTGTAAGCAGTGGCCGAACTCTTTGGGGTATTTTCTGCAAAAAAAACATTCGAACCACCGAGGAGTTGTTGGGTCACAAATCCAACGGCTCCGAAGAGCTTGTATCACCAAAGCATCTAAGGTGTGGTAGCACATTATATTCTTACATACAGGAGAATATGATGTCCTCCTTCATCTTAGATGCTACAGTGATACGAGCTTCGAGGTCGTTGGATATGGGATCCAAGGGCAACAGAGTAGTTTTTGTACAAATTGTGTGCAATTCTCAAACTCATCAAGGTTTCCTGGAAAAATATTAAGACATCCTGTGAGCTGCTATATCTCAGATCTACAATCTCCAAGAAACTCGTATCGGCATATAGCATATAAGGTATGGGGGCACATGATATTCTCCCGGGGAGGAGGGGGTACACAACCAATCGGTGTTTGGGAGGGTGGGGACAAATATATCCTAAACAATCCTAAACAGCGCTTCACAATTTTATCTAAGGTCAAGGGGTTAACCCCCAACAATCTACATAGCTCCGCCTAAACACAACATTTGCATGTACTGTAGTACTAGACTTAATATTCATGTTTCAGTTTCCTGTTCATTTTAAATATTGAATTGAGGACCATGCATGTCTTACATTTTACTCCCTTCGTTCCTAAATATTAGTCTTTTTAGAGATTTCAAATGGACTGGCACATACGGATGTATATAGACATATTTTAGAGTGTACATTCACTCATTTTGCCCCGCATGTAGTCACTTGTTGAAATCTCTAAAAGACTAATATTTAGGAACAAAAGGAGTATTTTTGAATTCGTGTCATATATGCATGGTTTGGAAAAATAGATGCACTATACTTATTGGATTGTTGTTGTGTTCGTGGTTGTGTGTGTGTGTGTGCGCGCGCGCACGTCTGTGTGTGGTCATATGCTTGATACATACAAAGTTTTCTCACCACCATATTGTTCATCTTTTAAATTTGAATTTGCAATGAAAAACTTACTAGGGATACCATGAAATGTGAAATCCAAGTTGAGATCACTATATCACAGACTCACTCTAATTCAAGAACTCGTCATAAATCAATTACCACGTTGAGATTACTATTTGCAAGGAAAATACTGGCATTGTAATACACATAGATTCGTTCGGCAATTTAAAAGATTCCTTTCATATTCTCGAATGGTAGGACCCAATGGTGTACCAGCCAAACCTTGGCTTGTGTTGATCCTAAAAAATTGGGCTCGTGTCCTTCTGGGGCGTGCGTGGTATGCACATTAGGCAACCCCAACCAGTCGAGCCTCAGTGTTTCGAGTTGAAATATCTGGCGGCCAGAATTCTAGCCCTAGGAAATTCCCATCATGTCCACAGTCCATAATGACTACCGATGAACAATGAAGGGATGCTTTAGTAACTAGACAATGTTACCTACTGTGCCGAGCACGGTTCAATTCCCTCGTTCGCGGCTCCCCAAGGTCACCCGTCAACTGCATTGCCTAATACTACTACTACACCAGGATGAGCATAGAATAGAGCCCGTTTGTTCGTGCCTAGTACTTGAGTTAATATATCACACAATGCACTGGTACGGAGGGATTATCCTTTTACTCTGCATATATAACTTGTCTGAAGTCTAACTAAGCAAAATGTTTGACCAAATCCTTTCTTAAGAAATACAACAGGACAGATGTATGGCTTGAAAATTTATTGCATGATGCAGGTTATGATATTGTTCGAATCTTGGATTTTAAATTTCAGAAAATCCAAAAGTGGCCAGAAATTCATGAAACTGAGCATGGTCACGTGATATGGCACAAATATTCCTTCATAATTTTTTTCTTCAATTTGACACAAGCTGCTTATGACAAGTTTCACAAATGAAGAGCCAAGGTATTTGGAACAAAGACCTGTCACGTTAAGGCGAACACTTTCACTATTGAAACCGTGGGCGTTTACGTGCCGCCACGAATCCCGCTTCTCATCGGCAGGTGTCGTCCGAGCAAGCGTGTGAGTCGACGGGAGGCGTGCGAGCAGACCATTGCACTGGCTGACAGCGAGGCGTGCGAGCAGACCGCTGCGCAGGCTCACCGGGAGGCGAGCCATTTGACCAAGCTCTGCAGCCCACCTTCGTCCCAACTTCTCCCACTTTTAATGTCGTCGGCACCGCAATTTAAAATCAACCCTCCAATACCCGGTATCGCTACAATCTTCTTTCTTCCTCTCTGATTCTCCTGTCGTCTACCTCCAACCAGCCTGACCTAAACGTACGCCATGCCGCATCACGATGGTCTGCCCTTAGTCTTCCAGTTTCCTGAGGAAGACACCCAGCCGGAGTCTCAAGAACATAAGGCGCTTTGGGATGAGCTTGAACCGGCCTTACGAGAAGACGCCGCGCCTGTCCCCGCTCCCGTTCCAGCTCACGTCACCCCAACGCACCAGCACCCATCCTCGCGGCATTGATGGGCTGGTAGCCGCACATTGTCGCCGAGCTTGATGTCACGGGGTTCCACGAGGTCCCCGCCGACTTTCACGCGCCCGTGAACCTGCCAGCGCATGCGCCTACGCGTGCACTGACGCGCACGCTCGTGCTGGTGCCCGTGCACCTACTAGCGCATGCGCCTGCGCATGCACTAACGTGCGCACCCGTGTCGGTGCCCATGCACACGAATGTCTCCATCGCACCTTTGCCAGCGCCTGTCCCTACGCAGGTGCCAGTGCCCCCCTCAGTGGCATGGATGGACGCCGTCGACTGCTTCCTTGCACCAACACAAGTCGCCTCCTCCCGCCAGTTGACTCGCTCCTCGAGACCGAAGTCCAGAATATTGTGGCCTTCCTTGAAGCTAGGGCCAACGTCCAGGAGTATGCCAACAACGGCGCAAGACGCCACCGCCGTCATCGCCGTCGGTCAGTGACCCGGCGACACACATAGCATGACAGAGGAGCCGCTTCCCACCGCAAGATGCCCCCGCCGCCGCCGCGTAATCTAAATTTGCCATGAAAAAAGTTCAGATTGCCATGCTTAAAATCCAAATGTTTATCATTTCCGTTTATTTTAGATCGATCATCGTATGAATGTAAAGTCGGAGTCACACTGAATGAAATCTACGGTTTGATCAATTGAATGTTCTGCTAGATCCGTATTAAATTAAATATAAAACATCATCAAGCCACATGTATTCCTTCTCATCCAATGACCTAGACTGCTTCAATGTCGAGTGCTCAAAATGTTTAGCGTGCAGTTAATTTCATGCCAAAAATAGTGCTAATCACATAATAACACGCAAATAATATCCTACTTAATATCCGCATGCACTTAATATACTTCCAAATTAACGTGCATTGCACGTACACATTGACTAGTGCTACTAGTACGTGAAACTGGTGCCGTAACTTGTGAACGCATCCAGATATAGTCAACAGCAACATCGCCCGCGATTTCTTCGTTTTTGCCCGTGCGTCTAAACGCAGAAGGGGAGGAGAGAGAGAGAGCACACATGGAACCCACCAGTAAGGGAAAGAAAATAGTACGTGCTAACGAGCCGGTCCCACTAATGTACTAAAAATAATATTACATGTTATCCATTAAATAGGTTGTGGTAATATAAAAACATTATATGAACAAAGGGGGGTACAGCAAACATTGTTGTTCTACGTATGTTGCCTATTGACGTGCGGCTTGAAGGCCATGGTCGCATGTCCGATCCTAGTCCTTTATTTTTTTAATTTGTATATGGTTCCAAATTTGTTTCATGACAGGTGGGCCCCTCAGCGTGTAGTTTGTAGCACTTTAATTTGTGGGTCGAAATTTGTTCCATTCCAAGTGGACCATCGGTGTGTAGTTTTGTAGCTTATTTGTAATAATTAAAGAGAATAACCAAGTTTTTTGCAATAATACCATGGTGCGATGTTGAAGGCGAGAAAGGACGTGCGAGAGAGCGATGACCGAGCCAGAGGGAAATCAACTGGGGGAGGTGTGGGGGTTGCAACGGTGTTTGGAGTAGCTGTGGGCCGAATGCTACAAAAATATAATCTAAACCCACCGGAATAAATGCCTCACAAATTAATCCAAGGTTGGATTCCCCCTCGCAATGTAAATAGCTCTGTCTTTGCGAGGGATGGAGAGGTAGCTTCAATGTTTGGAAGATACGACATGAGAAAGCGAGGTCAATCGAGAGACATATAGATAGAGAGACAAAGCGAGTGTGGTCCGACATTCATTGAAAAGATATATATGCTCTGGAGAGATATTGTCTGATTAAGCTTTTGGGAAGGGTGAGGGATGTCAGGTAGAGCTTGAGAGATGATCCAGTCACAGACATGTAGATATATTTTGTGCGTGGGAGGAAGCAAGGTCAATCGATTATAAAGGGAGAGAGATTGAGCTAGTGTGGGTCGTCGTGTGATCAAAAGAGTGAGACGGGTTGGAGAGAGTGACCTAGATAGACAATGTGCGTGAGAGAGTATACAATATGAATATGTCGAACTGGGCTCAAACATGGAGATATGTCGTTTGTGTCCGTGAAAGAGCGAGGTCAATCGAGACATACAAAGAGAGAGAGAGAGAGAGAGAGAGAGAGAGAGAGAGAGAGAGAGATTGAGCGAGCATGGCCTGCCATGAGGTTAAAAGAATGGGGGCGGCTTGGATGGACTGACCTAGATAGACAATCTGCATGAGAGAATATAGAGTGTGTCGATCGAGGCCCGAACAGGGAGATATGTCATTTGTGTGTGAAAGAAAACAAGGTTAATCGAGACTCAGATAAAGAGAGCGATATTGAGCAAGTGTGGCCAGCCGGGCAGAAGAAAGAGTGAGACAGTCTCAAGGGAGTGACCTAGATAAACAATGTGTGTGTGTGCGCACGAGAGGTTGGGGGCTAGATAGGCAATGCATGTATCTAGCGCGAGAGGGTGGGAGGGAGAGAGAGAGAGAGCTAGGCATGGGGTGCAATGGAGGGTGTGTGAGGTAAATACATTTGGTAACAGAGTGGAAAAAGGGGGTTGTGTAGTTGAGAGAGTTAGAGATCGAAACATGGAGAGAAAGAACGAACGTGTGTCAGGAACCGATAGCTTCCTAAGGTGGTTAGGAGAGGAAGATTGGCCGATACAGGAAGTATGTAGCATTTGTGCCGGGGGGGGGGGCTAAAAACAACATTTGAATGTAGACAGTACGAGACTTAATATCAATGTTTCAATTTGGTGTACATTGTAAGATTTGAACTGAGGACCATGCATATGGGTAATTATTTTGAATTCGTGCCATACTAGGTTTGGAAAAGTTGACATTGACTCGATTGGTGTGCTATTTGGTAGGTCATATGTTTGAATCCATCCAAAAGTTTTCTCACTACCATGGTGTTCATCATATACATATGAATTTGTATTAAAAAAGTAGCGTGGATACAGTGAAATGCGAAATCTACGTTAGAATTGGAGATCGCTATGTGACACACAGTAATTCAAATAACTACTTATGTGACACACTCTAATCCACGTTAGCATGGATACCATTTCGAAATTTTTTTCAAATAACTCCTCATTAATTAATTTATAGTAACTCATTTCGAATGACTAATTATTTGCAACGAAAACACGGGCATGGTAATACATACAGATTAGTTTGCAAATGGAAGAAGATTCATTTGCATTCTCAAATGTAGGCGCACCAAGCAGACCAGGGTCGTGTCGTGGTGGTCGCGCGTGTCGGACGAACGCTTAACACCCAGTCACCCACCCCCGCCCTCCCTCCCCCTCCCCCCTCCCCCCAAAAAAAGGATGACGACAAAATAAACTCGTGCTTCCACGTTTCGGATTGAAATATCTGGTGGATCCAATTCCAGCCCTGCAAAATCTCCCTTCTCCACCATCCCCTTCCGCGCCCAGATTGCTCAAATCCCTAATTAGCCGCCAACCCTAGCAAAGTTCCAATCGCCCCTCGTATCGTCTCTTTCCCCACCTCTATGCCGTACGGCGACGACGAAGACGACGGTCGCGCTTCACCACCGCATCAGAGCTACCTCATCTATGCCCTCGTCAACTGCACCAGGTGGTCCACCAACAACGTCGGCCGCCAAAACTGACGTGCCTCACAGACACTGACTTCCACCGCATCAGGTGCGCTTCACCGACGATGTCCCCCACCTCACTAGGGCTACTTCACCGAGCACATCATCACACCTCCACCCCCAAGGCCGTTGGGGCTTCACCAACGGTCTCGTCCATCGCATCATAGCGCTCCGCTCCCACTCAAGATCTGCATTCGTGCGCGGCCAGCCAACACCAACACATCACCCACAATGGCTCTGAAGTGAGCCGCACTCTAGCTAGGCGAGCATGCCCAAATGCCGTAGGTATCCACACATCACTCCCTTGTGCACTACTCCGACGATGTTTGGATATTCTTTCACTGCTCTCTTAGCTTACACACCTATGCAAATATGACTTTAACTCTTATTTCTTCTGGAGATATCATCTGAAACAAGCAAAACCATTTTTTAGTGAAGCATGACGGAGCTAGGGATCTGGTACACATCCTGCACACCCGTATAACCTTGCAAGTATATGTCCTCCGGTACAACAGCAAGGTCGATTCCTCTTATTTGATCAACCATTCGCCGTGTGAAAAATGTAGAGGGGGATGCAAGGAGCACAAGGCCTGCACATTGAAGCAAGTGGTAACATGGACTTGTACATGGAACATCTCAAGCGCAAGCAGAGCTGCAGTGAGCCTGTACAATGTACAACAAGATAGCGTAAGTCCCTGCATTTCATTTAATTCGTACTAGCATGCGTGTATGATTTGTGTGCAGTAGCGGATCCACGTATTCAAGTTACCAGGGGCGAACATTTAACTTAAAAAATATGAAGGCACTTGCACTCCGGAAATCAACATAACTTGAGAAATGTGAAGCTACATGCACTTTGAAAACCAGCTAATGATCCAAAGTAGTTCAGATTATAAAGCACTAAACGTTGCAAGCACCAAAAAACACAAAATGCAACATGGTGTACAAGGACTACAAACATGGTCTGTACCTGCTTGAATTATTCGTTCTCTGGCCGAAAATATCGAAGTGTAATTGTACCTATAACGAGTGCGCAAACTGCATATCAATATATCTATCCTGCACAAGTATGCCAATAGTTTCAATCAACAGATTAGAAAAGTATTTATGCTACGTTGTCATGATACGGGGACTTTCTGGTAGATGGCCTCGACATTTCCTCAAGCCATAAAAATGTACTATAATTTGCTTGTCATCAATGCCTGCAAATCTCTATGTCTCTCTAAACATAGCAGATCATCATTAGACACTAAATCCTTCAACGGGAGCTTGCAAAATGCTTGTATTAGATCCCTCATTAGACACTATATGTTCATCACCAAGAGCATGTAATTTTTTTGCATCAAATCCTTCATTAGCAGTCTGTTCATTAGACACTTCAGGCTCAAGAACAACATGAGCTTGTATGTTTGCACCAAAAACTTGATTAGATACATCAGATTTAGTCAGTTCAGTATTGATTGGGGGAGTTATAAAATAAGTAGAAATTGGTTTCGTTTTCTCATAGAATCCCTACATACAAGCAGTTTTACAACACCATCAGGTTTAACTATTGGCCAGAAATTGAACAGTTGAATTAGATATATGATACGTCTCCAATGTATCTATAATTTTGATTGTTCCATGCTATTATATTACCTGTTTTGGATGTTTATGGGCTTTATTTTATACATTATTATCATTTTTGGGACTAACCTACTAACCGGAGGCCAAGCCCATATTGCTGTTTTTTTGCCTATTTCAGTATTTCGAAGAAAAGGAATATCAAACGGAGTCCAAACGGAATGAAACCTTCAGGAGCGTGATTTTGGAACGAGCAAGATCCGGAGAGCTCGGAGTGCAAGTCAAGAAACAGCCGGAGCCTCCACGAGATAGGAGGGCGCGCCCCCCTGTAGGGCACGCCCCCTGTCTCGTGGGACCCTCGGGCGTCCACCGATGTACCTCTTCCTCCTATATATACCCACGGACCCCGAAAACATCCAGGGGCACCACAAAACACAATTTCCACCACCGGAACCTTCTGTATCCGCGAGATCACATCATGGAGCCTTCGCTGGCACTTTGCCGGAGGGGGAATCGACAATGGAGGGCCTCTACATCAACATCCTTGCCCCTCCTATGAGTTGTGAGTAGTTTACCTCAGACCTACGGGTCCATAGTTATTAGCTAGATGGCTTCTTCTCTCTTTTTGGATCTCAATACAATGTTCTCCCCCTCTCTTGTGGAGATCTATTCGATGTAATCTCTTTTTGTGGTGTGTTTGTCGAGATCCGATGAATTGTGAGTTTATGATCAGATTTATCTATGGATATTAATTGAATCTTCTCTGAATTCTTTTATGTATGATTGAGTTATCTTTGCAAGTCTCTTCGAGTTATCGGTTTGGTTTGGCCTACTAGATGATCTTTCTTGCCATGGGAGAAGTGCTTAGCTTTGGGTTCAATCTTGCGGTGTTCTTACCCAGTGACAAAAAGGGTTGCAAGACACGTATTGTATTGTTGCCATCGAGGATAACAAGATGGGGTTTATATCATATTGCATGAGTTTATCCCTCTACATCATGTCATCTTGCTTAATGCGTTGCTCTGTTCTTATGAACTTAATACTCCAGATTCATGCTGGATAGCGGTCGATGTGTGGAGTAATAGTAGTAGATGCAGGCAGGAGTTGGTCTACTTGTTATGGATGTGATGCCTATATACATGATCATGCCTAGATAACGTCATAATTATTCGCTTTTCTATCAATTGCTCGACAGTAATTTGTTCACCCACCGTAATACTTATGCTCACGAGAGAAGCCTCTAGTGAAACCTATGGCCCCCGGGTCTATCTCTTATCATATTTTCTTTCAATATACTTTTATTTGCATCTTTACTTTTTTTGCATCTATATTATAAAATACCAAAAATATATTTATCTTATCATATTATCTCTATCAGATCTCACTTTCGCAAGTGGCCATGAAGGGATTGACAACCCCATTATTGTGTTGGTTGCGAGTTCTCAGTTTGTTTGTGTAGGAGCGTGGGACTTTGGAGGAGCCTCCTACTGGATTGATACCTTGGTTCTCAGAAACTGAGGGAAATACTTACGCTACACTTGCTGCATCACCCTCTCTTCTTCAGGGAAAACCAACGCTAGCTCAAGACGTAGCAAGAAGGATTTCTGGCGCCGTTGCCGGGGAGGTCTTCACACAAGTCAAGACATACCAAGTACCTACCACAAACCCATCTCCCTCGCATTTACATTATTTGCCATTTGCCTCTCGTTTTCCTCTCCCCCCACTTCACCCTTGCCGTTTTATTCTCCCTCTCTTTCCCTATCTCCTCCTCTCTTTTCCGCTTGCCTTTTTCTGTTTGCTTGTGTGTTGGATTACTTGTTGCCATGGCGCAAGATAATACCAAATTGTGTGATTTCTCGAATACCAATAATAATGATTTCCTTAGCACTCTGATTGCTCCTCTTAATGATGTTGAGTCTTGTGAAATCAATGCTGCTTTGTTGAATCTTGTTATGAAAGATCAATTCGCCGGCCTTCCTAGTGAAGATGCCGCTACTCATCTAAATAATTTTGTTGATTTATGTGATATGCAAAACAAGAAAGATACGGATAACAATATTGTCAAATTGAAGTTATTTCTATTTTCACTTAGAGATCGTGCTAAAGTTTGGTTTTCGTCTTTGCCTAAAAATAGAATTGATTCTTGGAACAAGTGCAAAGATGCTTTTATCTCTAAGTATTTTCCTCCCGCTAAGATCATCACTCTTAGGAACGATATTATGAATTTCAAACAACTTGATCATGAGCATGTTGCCCAATCTTGGGAAAGAATGAAATTGATGCTTCGCAATTGCCCTACTCATGGTTTGAATTTATGGATGATCATACAAAAACTTTCTGCCGGTTTGAACTTTGCTTCTAGAAATCTCTTAGATTCGGCCGCGGGAGGCACCTTTATGGAAATCACGTTAGGAGATGCTACAAAACTTCTTGATAATATTATGGCTAATTATTCTCAATGGCACACCGAAACATCTTCTAATAAAAAAGTGCATGCTATAGAAGAAATCAATGTTTTAAGTGGAAAGATGGATGAACTTAGGAAGATGTTTTCTACTAAAAATACTCCTCTTGATCCTAATGGTATGCCTTGGTCTTCCTTGATTGAGAATAATAATGAATCTATGGATGTGAATTTTGTTGGTAGGAATAGTTTTGGTAACAATGCTTATAGAGGGAATTTTAATGCTAGACCGTTCCCTAGTAATTCCTCTAATGATTATGGAAATTCCTATAATAATTCTTATGGTAATTTTAATAAGATGCCCTCTGATTTTTAGAATAGTGTGAAAGAATTTATGATTTCTCAAAAGAATTTTAATGCTTTGCTTGAAGAAAAATTGCTCAAAGTTGATGAATTGGCTAGGAACGTTGATAGACTTTCGCTTGATGTTGATTCTCTTAAACTTAGACATTCTCCTCCTAAGCATTATATCAATGAGTCTCTCAAAGTGATTAGAGTTTCCATTGATGAGTGCAAGGAAAGAACCGCTAGATTGCATGCTAAGAAAGATAGCTTTATAAAAGCATGTTCTTCTAGTTTCCGTGAAAATAATGATGAGGATCTTAAAGATATTGATGCGTCTCCTATTAGATCTATGTTTTGCAATATGAATTTTTATGATTATGGGACGGATGATGAATCAACTTTGCCTAGAAGGCGTCCCAAAAATTCGGAGTCTTTAGATCTTAATGCTAAATTTCGTAAAAGAGAGATTGAAGAATCCTCAACCTCTAATAATGTTGAACCTACTATCTCGGATTTCAAGGAATTTGACTATGATAATTGATCTTTAAAAGGTTGTATTTCCTTGTTGGAATCCATTGTTAATTCTCCTCATGCTTATAGTCAAAACAAAGCTTTTACCAAACATATTGTTGATGCCTTGATGCAATCTTATGATGAAAAACTTAATTTGGTAGTTTCTATACCTAGAAAACTTAATGATGAGTGGGAACCTACTATAAAGATTAGAATTAAAGATTTTGAGTGTTTTGCTTTGTGTGATTTGGGTGCTAGTGTTTCCACAATTCCGAAAATTTATGTGATATTCTAGATTTCCATGATCTTGATGATTGCTCGTTAAATTTGCACCTTGCGGATTCCACCATTAAAAAGCCTATGGGAAGGATCAATGATGTTCTTATTGTTGCAAATATAAATTTGGTGGCCGTAGATTTTATCGTTCTTGATATAGATTGCACTCTTTCTTGCCCTATTATTCTTGGTAGACCTTTCCTTAGAACGATTGGTGCGATTATCGATATGAAATAAGGGAACATTAGATTCCAATTTCCCTTAAAGAAAAGCATGGAGCAATTTCCAATAAAGAAAGTCAAATTACCTTATGAATCTATCATGCGTGCTACTTATGAATCAAGTGCCAAAGATGGCACTCGTTAGTTCTATCTTCGCTTTTATGCCTAGCTAGGGGCGTTAAACGATAGCGCTAGTTGGGAGGCAACCCAATTTTCTTTATGTTCTTTGTTTTTGTTCCTATTTATTGTTAAATTTTGTTTCTACTTTCTGTTTAGATGTGTTTTTATCTTTTGTTTAGTGTTTGTGCCAAGTAGAACCTATAGGATAAACTATGATGATGGTTGATTTGATTCTGCTGAAAAACAGAAACTTTGTGCTCACGAGAAAAAAATCAATAAATCACAGAAACGTGCTTTTGCATTGATTCGTTTTTATGCTGATAAACAAACAAATTTTCCAGTACGTCCTATTTTGGTAGGATTTTTAGAGTTCCATAAGTTTGCGTTAGTTACAGATTGCTACAGACTGTTCTGTTTTTGACAGATTCTGTTTTTCGTGTGTTGTTTGCTTATTTCAATGCATCTATGGCTAGTAATTCAGTCTATGAACCATAAAGAAGTTGGAATACAGTAGGTTTAACACCAAAATAAATAAATAATGAGTTCATTGCAGTACCTTATGTGGTGGTTTTGTTTTCTTTCACTAACGGAGCTTATAAGATTTCCTGTTGAGTTTTGTGTTGTGAAGTTTTCAAGTGTTGGGTAAAGCTTTTATGGACTATGGAATAAAGAGTGGAAAGATCCTAATCTTGGGGATGCCAAGGCACCCCAAGATATTCAAGAATAGCCAAAAGCCTATGCTTGGGGATGCCCCGGGAAGGCATCCCCTCTTTCGTCTTCGTTCATTGGTAACTTTACTTGGAGCTATATTTTTATTCACCACATGATATGTGTTTTGCTTGGAGCGTCGTGTATTATATTGGTCTTTGCTTGTTAGTTTACCTAAATCATCCTTGCTTTAACATACCTTTTTGGGAGAAGCCTATTTGATTAGAATTTGCTAGAATACTCTATGTTCTTCACTTATATCTTTTGAGCTTGATAGTTTTTTGCTCTAGTGCTTCACTTATATCTTTTAGAGCATGGTGGTGGATTAATTTTGAAGAAATTGCTAGTCTCTCATGCTTCACTTATATTATTTTGAGAGTCTTTTAGAACAGCATGGTATTTGCTATGGTTATAATTTGGTCCTAGAATGATGAGCATCCAAGTTGGGTATAATAAAAACTATCATAGGATGTGAATTGGATGCTATGATCAATTTGATGCTTGATAATTGTTTTGAGATATGGAGGTAGTGATATTAAGGTCATGCTAGTTGGGCGATTATGAATTTAAAGAATGCTTGTGTTGAAGTTTGTGATTCCCGTAGCATGCACATATGGTGAACCGCTTTGTGATGAAGTTGGAGCACAATTTTATTTATTGAATGTCTTCCTTATGAGTGGCAGTCGGGGACGAGCGATGGTCTTTTCCTACCAATCTATCCCCCTAGGAGCATGCGCGTAGTGCTTTGGTTTTTGATGACTTCTAAATTTTTACAACAAGTATATGAGTTCTTTTGACTAATGTTGAGTCCATGGATTATACGCACCCTTTCACCCCTCCATTATTGCTAGCCTCTCTTGTATCATGCAACTTTCACCGGTACCATACACCCACCATATACCTTCCTCAAAACATCCACCATACCTACCTATTATGGCATTTCCATAGCCATTCCGAGATATATTGCCATGCAACTTTCCACCGTTCCGTTTATTATGACACGTTTCATCATTGTCATATTGCTCTTTGCATGATCATGTAGTTGACATCGTATTTGTGGCAAAGCCACCATCATAATTTCATACATGTCGCTCTTGATTCATTGCATATCCCGGTATACCGCCGGAGGCATTCACATAGAGTCATGTCTTGTTCTAGCTATGAGTTGTAATTTTTGAGTTGTAAATCCATAAAAGTGTGATGATCTCCATTATTAGAGCATTGTCCTAGTGAGGAAAGGATGATGAAGACTATGATTCCCCCACAAGTCGGGATGAGACTTCAGACTTTACAAAAAAAGAGAAAGGCCAAAAAAAAAGAAGGCCAAAGAATAAAAAAGAGAAAGAAAAAAAAAGAAAAAAAAGGAATGAGACAAAAAGAGAGAAGGGATAATGCTACTATCTCTTTTTCCACACTTGTGCTTCAAAATAGCACCATGATCTTCATGATAGAGAGTCTCATATGTTGTCACTTTCATATACTAGTGGGAATTTTTCATTATAGAACTTGGCTTGTATATTCCAATGATGGGATTCCTCAAAATGCCTTAGGTCTTCATGAGCAAGCAAGTTGGATGCACACCCACTAGTTTTCTTTTGTTGAGCTTTCATATATTTATAGCTCTAGTGCATCCGTTGCATGGCAATCCCTACTCACTCACATTGATATCCATTAATGGGCATCTCCATAGCCCGTTGATACGCCTAGTTGATGTGAGACTATCTTCTCCTTTTTGTCTTCCCCACAACCACCGTTCTATTCCACATATAGTGTTATGTCCATGGCTCACGCTCATGTATTGCGTGAAACTTGAAAGAGTTTGAGATTATTAAAGTATGAAACAATTGCTTGGCTCGTCATCGGGGTTGTGCATGATTAAATACTTTGTGTGATGATGATAGACCAACAGCTAGACTATATGATTTTGTAGGTATAACTTTCTTTGGCCATGTTATTTTGAGAAGACATGATTACTTTGCTTAGTATGCTTGAAGTATTACTATTTCTTATGTCAATATGAACTTTTATTTTGTATTATTTGGATATGAACATTCATGCCACATTAAAGAAAATTACATTGAGAATTATGCTAGGTAGCATTCCACATCAAAAATTCTCTTTTTATCATTTACCTACTCGAGGACGAGCAGGAATTAAGCTTGGGGATGCTTAATACGTCTCCAACGTATCTATAATTTTTGATTGTTCCATGCTATTATATTACCTGTTTTGGATGTTTATGGGCTTTATTTTATTATCATTTTTGGGACTAACCTACTAACCGGAGGCCCAGCCCATATTGTTGTTTTTTTGCCTATTTCAGTATTTCGAAGAAAAGGAATATCAAACGGAGTCCAAACAGAATGAAACCTTCGGGAGCGTGATTTTTGGAATGAACAAGATCCGAAGAGCTTGGAGTGCAAGTCAAGAAACAGTCGGAGCCTCCACGAGATAGGAGGGCGTGCCCCCCTGTAGGGCGTGCCCCCTGTCTCGTGGGACCCTCGGGCGTCCACCGACGTACCTCTTCCTCCCATATACCCATGGACCCCGAAAACTTCCAGGGGCACCACGAAACACAATTTCCACCACCGTAACCTTCTATATCCGCGAGATCCCATCTTGGAGCCTTCGCCGGCACTCTGCCGGAGGGGGAATCGACCACGGAGGGCCTCTAGATCAACATCCTTGCCCCTCCTATGAGTTGTGAGTAGTTTACCTCAGACCTACGGGTCCATAGTTATTAGCTAGATGGCTTCTTCTCTCTTTTTGGATCTCAATACAATGTTCTCCACCTCTCTTGTGGAGATCTATTCGATGTAATCTCTTTTTGCGGTGTGTTTGTCGAGATCCGATGAATTGTGAGTTTATGATCAGATTTATCTATGGATATTAATTGAATCTTCTCTGAATTCTTTTATGTATGATTTAGTTATCTTTGCAAGTCTCTTCGAATTATCGGTTTGGTTTGGCCTACTAGATTGATCTTTCTTGCCATGGGAGAAGTGCTTAGCTTTGGGTTCAATCTTGCATTGTTCTTACCCAGTGATAGAAAGGGTTGCAAGACACGTATTGTATTGTTGCCATTGAGGATAACAAGATGGGGTTTATATCATATTGCATGAGTTTATCCCTCTACATCATGTCATCTTGCTTAATGCGTTGCTCTGTTCTTATGAACTTAATACTCTAGATGCATGCTGGATAGCGGTCGATGTGTGGAGTAATAATAGTAGATGCAGGCAGGAGTCAGTCTACTTGTTATGGATGTGATGCCTATATACATGATCATGCCTAGATAACGTCATAATTATTCGCTTTTCTATCAATTGCTCGACAGTAATTTGTTCACCCACCGTAATACTTATGCTCTCGAGAGAAGCCTCTAGTGAAACCTATGGCCCCCAGGTCTATCTCTAATCATATTTGCTTTCAATCTACTTTTATTTGCATCTTTACTTTTTTTGCATCTATATTATAAAATACCAAAAATATATTTATCTTATCATATTATCTCTATCAGATCTCACTTTCGCAAGTGGTCGTGAAGGAATTGACAACCCCTTTATTGCATTGGTTGCGAGTTCTCGGTTTGTTTGTGTAGGCACATGGGACTTTGGAGGAGCCTCCTACTGGATTGATACCTTGGTTCTCAAAAACTGAGGGAAATACTCACGCTACACTTGCCGCATCACCCTCTCCTCTTCGAGGAAAACCAACGCTAGCTCAAGACATAGCAATATAATCAGGGATGTGATGTACCTGCTCGTTGTGCATGCTACTCTCACAAGCTACGACTGTCCATTTGTGCAAGCTCGATGCCATGCCCATGCTGCCGCCGCTGCCTCCCACGCATGCTACACCCAGGGTTGGATCTTCATCTTCTTGTCCTTTCGTTCGCTTGAAGCCCAGCGACCGCCCTCCAACGAGGGCACAAGGAAGTGCCGTGTCGGTCTGTCCAGCGGCGACTAGGTTAGGAGCGAACTAGACTAGAGGCTGGAGCGAACGAATTGGGATTTTTCCTGTTGTCCATCGATATGGGAGGCGCTCGTTTGGGCCGCGAGCCTGCTATAGGGCCTGCCTTGCACTTATGTTATTGGCCCATCCAAATTTAAACATTGTTATTCATTTTTTACATTGCCTGCTTGTTCGTTGGGACAAACAAAACTAGCCTGGGCCAACCTGGATGACTCAAACTAGGTGCACACTTTCCAGCACCCGAGGCGGGCGCCCATGCCAGCCCCTATGGTGGCGTCGCCCCCTTTTGCGTGTATGATTGGGGTAGTGAAAAATATTCTAGTGGCGGTTTTGATTTACCCACAGAATGGTTGAATTGCTTGTTTTTATGAACTGAGTTCGCCAATAATGTGAAGGATGCCAGTCTTGTCATCCTATTGTAGATTGCTTAGATCTCGATATGCCAAATGTAATCGCATGAAATATACAGTAAAAGCCAGTGTGATGTGTGTGGCTACAAATAGTATGACTACATGTCCTCATATAACATATCAAGGACGCACCATCTTACCAGATTAACCATTTGACTTACCAATGCAGTGCGGGAAGAAAGAAGTATTGGGATTGTGTATCCAAGCAATTGATGCCATGGACTCCTTCGTAGAACCTTGTAAGCGAAAAAGAAGTTGTAGTGTGCCTGTACAAAGAGCTAGCGTAAGTTCAGTTACCTGCTTCTCGGAATTTTAGTTAGCCACTTATTGCAAAATTGTTGAATTACGTTGCTTGTCTCAATTTAGTTTGCTACTGATTACATAATGCCATGTCCTGTTAATCCTATTTTTAGACTGCGTCTATCTATGTGTTTGATACTTACTGTTAAGAATTACCTATTTGTCTGACCTTAAATAGCTACTTGTTTGTTTAACTGCTTTGCTGCTGCAACAACCGGTTACAATGATGTTAATAACTACTTTTCAGCATCCAATTGAAACTCTTTAATTCCTTGTTTGTTTAACTAGTTTGTTGTTATAACTCCCAGTTGAGATGTTTTGCTAACTTCAACTTTTCTGAATCCAATCGGAACTTTAATGGAAAAATAGGTTAGCCCAAGATCAAAGAGCAAGGTCCCCATGGACGTTGTATCATCCCACAACAGTGGCACCGGCCCAATCGTGCATTATGAATTGCCAACTGCTGATGCTCTAGAGGCTAAACTACTGGTAGAAAGATATTCCACTTCTACACTTAGAGATGAAGTTGACATGTTGAGGAACCAAACAGCACAATCACAAGCAGTACTCAAGACAACCATTAAATATTTGGTGGATTTCAAAATGAAGCAAGCTAAGACTAACCACATTGTTAAGGTCCTGAAGGAAAAAAGGAAATTAAATTCGCACTTGGTAAATCATATGTGAAACGTTCTTTCCATCGTTGAATAACCTTTGTGTTGTTTGTTCATGTAATCAGTCAAACCATTTGTTTTGGAGATCATGTAATAATTGTTTTTTGTTTTTTGGTTTGTAATTTTATTTGACCACAAGTCTGTATTAATTGATAAGACTCGGAGACATTTCATTTTGATTGTTGTGCCAGACCTACAAATATGTCAATCGGGCTGAATGTGCATTCAGCAATAATAGTAGTATAGATGGACCATAAGTGACACGCATCAGAAAGGGCCAAGATGTTGTAGTAGGTTGGCTAAAAAAAGGATGTTGTTCTAGCAAAAAAAAAGTACAGCAGCCTGGCTTATGTATGTTTTATTGATCCATATACTCTATAAGTGTTTATATGTCTGATAGTTATGTACATTCTTGGTTGATTGACTCGGTATTTGAATCTTGATACATCGCTTATGTGCATATCTAAATGGGAGTACACATTATGCTGCGTGTGACATTTGAGTTGGACATAAAGTGTTCCAAATATTAGAATTCACCTTAAACTGGATTCTAGCTTCTGAATTTGAGTATTGGCATTTGTAAATCATATTCATATATGACAGTGGAATACATCTTTGTCGTGCTTTTGAGGATATATAAAAACACATAGAATGATTTATAATGATTCATATAGGAATACAAAATGGATTCGAATTTAGTTGCCAGGGTACGCGTGGATGCTTATTGTCCCAAAATTCTAAAGAAGCGGCAAAATGTCCACTCCCATGTCGGCTTCCCGAAGCCAAGTGTTTGGGAGATGGAAATTATTGTCTACCCATTACACGGACAATCCATCGGCCCGATTTCCACTGCTCTCAATAGGGGTAGGTTAGTAACTTCAATTAGACATGACACGACCGCCTCTGAGCCCATTCCGACATGGTGGGCGCCAAACATGCGTGGTAAAACACATTTGATTCAAGCTCGTCCGAAAGACCTCTATTTCTCCCTCCATTTGCCCATTCATACACGGTGGGCGGCAAAACAAACTCGACTCAGCCGAAATCGATGTAGACAAATATTTTCAATAGGGGAAGGTTTGTAACTTCACTCAGACGTGACACAACCGTCCTACCTGTCAGCCCTATTCATACACCGTGGGTGCCAACCATGGGCGCCAACCACCCTCTCCTCGCCTGAAATTGCTCTATGCAAATATTGGTGAGATGCGAGATTACCGTCCTATCCCCAACCAACGAGACATCCAAAATTTAAACAGGGGCTAAGTTCGTAACTTTCCCATATTTCAGACAAGCGCGTCCCAAAAACATGGTTCCCCATACCTCTCCCTCCATTTTCCCATTCATACACCATCCGCGCTAGAACACCATCCCCACACCAGCCTCCTCCGTCCGCCACCCCATCCATCACCGCCTTCATCCACCCATCCATCGCCACCGTCCTCCAACATGCCAGAGCGCCTACCAAGACCGTGTCGTCCACTGCTAGAGATGGACGTTTCTCGTCCACGGCGGCGGACCAAGAGCCTTGCATCGCGTCCTCTCACTTCATCGGCGTCGTCGTCCTCTTTGCCGGAGCCACTCACACGACCTTCTCTTCCACCGCAATGGGACTTATCCCCCGATGCACCCGTCTACCGTCACAGATCTTCTTCAACGCCACCAACAACCATCGCACCCCTGATGCCTACACGGCGCCTCAAGAGAGGTGGTACTTCATATCTCCTCAACTTTTTGATCTCAACCAGAAAATAGATCGTAACTTGGTTACTCTACTTTATTTTCAGCTCTTAGAATTTAGTTCTTAGTTCGAAGCAAACAATGGATGCTAAATATCATTTCTCCGGTTTGCGGCTTCAAATCTGCCATGGCACAGTCATAATACTGTTTAATTGATCATGCTTAGGGTTTAATTGATCGTGTTGGTTTCATGGTGGTTTATTTAATAGAAATCGGAGGGGAAACCCTCTTTTGCTAAAAAAATATGATTAGGGTTTTCCCCCCTTTATGATCACTATACGATCAGTATATGTGCTTCATGTCATAATAGCACTGCTCCAGCCATCAAGCTAAACAAGCTTAGTTGTTCAAATACGAATCTGATATTATTAAAACATAGTCGTTTAATTGGTCAGCTAAATGTTCCTAATTTAGTTTCGAAAATGCATGTTCGCCGCTCGGGTGTATATCTCTACAGGGTGCCCACGGTGGGCCGTGGCCCACCCTGGGATTTTGGGTCGTCCCAGGCCCCGATTCCCCTCTGTTCTGCTCCGCACTTCTGATCTCTACTCGCCCCAACAGCCTGCCTCGTCGGAAACTTGCCGTCCCTGGACGACATGACTCTAGGAGGAGACGCCGGACTAACAGGAGGTCAGGAGCCGCTCGCCCAACAGCGTCACCGCTGCCTGGGCGCGCCGCCATGCCTACCTTCCCAGTCCGTTCAGGGCTCAGGCGTTCAGCACCCATTAAGCCAACCCGATTTATCCTGAGATACGTACTCAACACTCAGCAGCCACTCCTCATCACCCATATCTAATTGATTCATTACTCATTAGGCAAGACTGTCATTAGAGTTTGTTGTGTGCTGAGTGCTACCTACACTTAATGGTTCAGATGTATTTCAGTAATCTTTAGTGCCTGTAAAGTTCACAGGGTTTCAAAATTATAGCCCTAGGAACACACACTAGTCATTTTGGATTGTTGGTCGTAGTGACATTGACCTAGATTACTTCTGCAAGCCAGGTTTGTTGACAATTTTACTTGTATTTCTTACTCATTTGATATAATATCCAATTATTCACGTCGATTAATTACAAACAATAAGTGCTAGACAAACTTCTTGATTCAGATTTTGGACGGTCTCTTACTGCAGTTACAACTCTGCATACTTGTCCTAGTAAGCTCACAAGTAAATGATTGATTCACTACATCTATGCTTGCCTTGTCATATTTGTTGTCAATATTCTTTTAGGGTGGACCACCGTGTTTCAAAATACTGGAACCATAGACATGAGTGAATAGTATTTCTCTGTGTGATCTCTTCCATCATGTGTGGGCAACGAACACTACATTGTATAGAAATAAAGTGTCATTTCCAGCTTTTACACAGGCTTCGATCTTTTACATGGAATACAATCTGCCTACTTTCTTTGTGTCACACTACCAACACTCCACCCTTCAAGCTAAACATTATTCCACTCATAATTCCTTAGTTTATTTGTTCAAATACGAATTTGATATGATTCTAATGTTCCTACTTCAGTTTTGAAATGTGTGTCTGTCTGTTATAGAGACATAAGGGGTTTGTATTTCTGTGTGTGGTCTAGTCAGCACGGTTGGGCGTGAACTTTGCATATGCAAGGGTTTATAGGGAGACACTCTTCGAGTTGAATCGCAATGCATTCCATAGATAATCTGACTACTTTTTATGTTTTCATGAATCTTAGATTCTGAACAGCATCATAATGATTATGAGCTTGCACGCATGAAAAGAATAAAGCAGAACAATGCCATGGCTGTCAAACTTGGCATTAAGAGACTGAAATCAAGTATGGATGCAATGCAATGCAAATGCTCTCCACCTACATATTCATGCTCAGAATATGATCCTAACAGTGATTCTGAGCTAGAGGGAGACCTAAGTCAATGTAGCTCCCTAGTGGAGGAGTCAGAGGCAGATGCCCTATCTTATTCACCCATCAAGGTGCTTGCTCTAACTTTCCAAGGTTATATTGGTCGCACATATCTTGTAATTGATGCTTTGCATTGACTCTACTTTGTTGCACTGCCATTAGCTTAGTTTACACATCGTATATGTGAATACGCCCTGCCTATCCATTTTTAGTACATATTCCATCTGTCATCATACCATATTTATCCATTCAAATGTTGTTCTTGTGTATCAGACGTTCAAAAGGAAGAGGGTGATTGCTGATCATGGAGGAGCACAAGCAAAGTATTTGGAAAAGGTAGTGGCACCCGATAAATCAAATAGCCCATTAGGTGTAGTTGCAATATCACCTAACCCACAAAACACTCCAACTCTAGCAGACTCTAGCCCTACTACACTTGTTATTTCTGATGCCCCAACTCAACAGGCCCCAACTGCAGCAAACAGTATGATGATGCTAGTTGACATAGCACTAGCTCTACGATGCAAAACCCCATTCCAGCAAAGAGTACACCAGATCCAGTTGCCAAATCCCTTTTTGAACCAGAGAGAGCCCCAATTGCAGCAAATAGGACCCATGTTCCATTTATTCCCAGTTTAGAAGATGAAGCTTATATTGTTGTCAGGAACTTTGTGCGCATCTTTCCTTCATGGAAAGATTATACCACCGACACAGAACAATTTCTTGTCTTCCTCCGCAACTTACATGTAAGTAATGTACTAATGTTATTCATGGTAATTACTGCATATGTTTCTGCTGACAGAAGATACAAGATTTCATTCTTTTAAATAGGCGAGGACCAAACTGGATTGTGAAGATGAGCAAGGGTTGGTTGTGCTTTTCAAGCACTCATTGATGAAGTATCATTCCTACCTAAGCCAAGCGCACTTCGATGGCAAGCCTCTAAACAAAATTTCTGTAAAGTCTCCGGTGCTACATTTATCCGATGGTAACTGGAATAATCTTGTTACACATTGGTCTCATCTACAGCACAAGGTGTTGGAAATATGCCCAAGAGGCAATAATAAAATGGTTATTATTGTATTTCCTTGTTCATGATAATTGTCTATTGTTCATGCTATAATTGTATTGACCGGAAACCGCAATACATGTGTGAATACATAGACCACAACATGTCCCTAGTGAGCCTCTAGTTGACTAGCTCGTTGATCAACAGATGGTCATGGTTTCCTGACCATGGACATTGGATGTCATTGATAATAGGATCACATCATTAGGAGAATGATGTGATGGACAAGACCCAATCCTAAGCATAGCACAAGATCGTGTAGTTTGTTTGCTAAAGCTTTTCTAATGTCAAGTATCATTTCCTTAGACCATGAGATTGTGCAACCCCCGGATACCGTAGGAATGCTTTGGGTGTACCAAACGTCACAACGTAACTGGGTGGCTATAAAGGTACACTACAGGTATCTCCAAAAGTGTATGTTGAGTTAGCACGAATCGAGACTGGGATTTGTCACTCCATATGACGGAGAGGTATCTCTGGGCCCACTCGGTAATGCATAATCATAATGAGCTCAATGTGACTAAGTAGTTAGTCACGGGATCATGCATCACGCAACGAGTAAAGTGACTTGCCGGTAATGAGATTGAATGAGGTATTGGGATACCGATGATCGAATCTCGGGCAAGTAACGTACCAATTAACAAAGGGAATTGTATACGGGATTGATTGAATCCCCGACATTGTGGTTCATCCGATGAGATCATCATGGAACATGTGGGAGCCAACATGGGTATCCAGATCCCGTTATTGGTTATTGGCCAGAGAGCTGTCTCGGTCATGTCTGCATGATTCCCGAACCCGTAGGGTCTACACACTTAAGGTTCGGTGACGCTAGAGTTGTTATGGGAATTAGTATGTGGTTACCGAATGTTGTTCGGAGTCCCGGATGAGATCCTGGACGTCACAAGGAGTTCCGGAATGGTCCGGAGGTGAAGATTGATATATGGGAAGTCCAGTTTCAGTCACCGGAATGGTTTCGGGGGTTATCGGTATTGTACCGGGACCACCGAAAGGTGTCCGGAGGTCCACAGGGTGGGGCCACCTGCCCCGGGGGACTTGATGGGCTGAATATGGGAGGGAACCAGCCCCTAGTGGGCTGGTGCACCCCTCCCCAAGGGCCCAAGGCGCCTAGGGTTGGAAACCCTAGGGGAGGGGGCGCCTCCGCCTTGCTTGGGGGGCAAGTTTCCCCCTCCTGGCGGCCGCCCCCCTCTAGATGGGATCTAGAGGGGGCGGGCCCCTCTCCCCTTCACCATATAAATAGAGTGGGGTTGGGAGGGCTGCAGCACCCTTGCTTTTGGCGCAGCCCCTCCCTCCTCCAACTCTTCCTCCTCCTCCGTAGTGTTTGGCGAAGCCCTGCAGAAATACCACGAGCTCCACCACCACCATGCCGTCGTGCTGCCGGAGTTCTCCCTCAACTATCCTCTCCCCTTGCTGGATCAAGAAGGAGGAGACGTCCCCGGGTTGTACGTGTGTTGAACGCGGAGGCGCCATCCGTTCGGTGCTAGATCGGATCTTCCGCGATTTGAATCGCTGCGAGTACAACTCCATCAACCGCGTTCTTGTAACGCTTTCGGTTAGCGATCTTCAAGGGTATGAAGATGCACTCCCTCTCTCTCTTGTTGCTAGAATCTCCATAGATTGATCTTGGTGATGCGTAGAAAATTTTGAATTTCTGCTACGTTCCCCAATAGTGGCATCATGAGCTAGGTCTATTGCGTAGATTTTATGCACGAGTAGAACACAAGTTGTTGTGGGTGTTGATTTTGTTCAATATGCTTACCATTACTAGTCTTATCTTGTTTCGACGGTATTGTGGGATGAAGCGGCCCGGACCGACCTTACACGTACACTTATGTGAGACAGGTTCCACCGACTGACATGCACTTGTTGCATAAGGTGGCTAGCGGTTGCCAGTCTCTCCCACTTCACTCGGATCGGATTTGATGAAAAGGGTCCTTATGAAGGGTAAATAGCAATTGGCATATCACGTTGTGGTTTTGGCGTACGTAAGAAACATTATTGCTAGAAACCTATAGCAGCCACGTGAAAACTTGCAACAACAATTAGAGGACGTCTAACTTGTTTTTGCAGCATATGCCGCGTGATGTGATATGGCCAAAAAGGATGTGATGAATGAAATATATGTGATGTATGAGATTGATCATGTTCTTGTAATAGGAATCACGACTTGCATGTCGATGAGTATGACAACCAGCAGGAGCCATAGGAGTTGTCTTAATTTATTGTATGACCTGCATGTCATTGAATAACGCCATGTAATTACTTTACTTTATTGTTAAACCATTAGCCATAGTAGTAGAAGTAATAGTTGGTGAGACAACTTCATCGAGACACAATGATGGAGATCATGATGATGGAGATCATGGTGTCATGCCGGTGACGATGATGATCATGGCGCCCCGAAGATGGAGATCAAAAGGAGCGAAATGATATTGGCCATATCATGTCACTGTTTGATTGCATGAGATGTTTATCATGTTTTTGCATCTTATTTGCTTAGAACGACGGTAGCATAAATAAGATGATCCCTCATAAAATTTCAAGAAAGTGTTCCCCCTAACTGTGCACTGTTGCAAAGGTTCGTTGTTTCGAAGCACCACGGGATGATCGGGTGTGATAGATTCTAACGTTCCCATACAACTGGTGTAAGCCAGATTTACACACGCGAAACACTTAGGTTGACTTGACGAGCCTAGCATGTACAGACATGGCCTCGGAACACAAGAGATCGAAAGGTCGAACATGAGTCGTATAGTAGATACGGTCAACATGGAGATGTTCACCGATGATGACTAGTCAGTATCACATGATGATCGGACACGGCCTAGTTGACTCGGATCATGTATCACTTAGATGACTAGAGGGATGTCTATCTGAGTGGGAGTTCATTAAATAATTTCATTAGATGAAATTAATTATCCTGAACATAGTCAAAAGGTCTTTGCAAATTATGTCGTAGCTCGCATTTTAGTTCTACTGTTTTAGATATGTTCCTAGAGAAAATTTAGTTGAAAGTTAATAGTAGCAATTATGCGGACTGGGTCCGTAAACTGAGGATTGTCTCCATTGCTGCGCAGAAGGCTTATGTCCTTAATGCACCGCTCGGTGTGCTGAACCTCGAACATCATCTGTGGATGTTGCGAACATCTGACATACACGTTTTGATGACTACGTGATAGTTCAGTAATGTTAACGGTTTAGAATTGAGGCGCCGAAGACGATTTTGAAACATCACAGAACATAGGGGATGTTCCAAGGGCTGAAATTGGGATTTCAGGCTAGTGCCCACGTCAAAAGGTATGAGACATATGACAAGTTTCTTAGCCTACAAACTAAGGGAGAAAAGCTCAATCGTTGAGCTTGTACTCAGATTGTCTAGGTACAACAATCACTTGAATCGAGTGGGAGTTAATCTTCCAGATGAGATAGTGATGTTTCTCCAAAGTCATTGCCACCAAGCTACTAGAGCTTCATGATGAACTATAACATATCAGGGATAGATATGATGATCCTTGAGCTATTCATGATGTTTGACACCGCGAAAGTAGAAATCAAGAAGGAGCATCAATTGTTGATGGTTAGTGAAACCACTAGTTTCAAGAAGGGCAAGGGCAAGAAGGGATACTTCATGAAATGGCAAATCAGTTGTTGCTCTAGTGAAGAAACCCAAGGTTGAACCCAAACCCGAGACTAAGTGCTTCTGTAATAAGGGGAACAGTCACTAGAGCAGAATTACCCTAGATACTTGGTAGATAAGAAGGCATGCAAGGTCGACAGAAGTATATTGGATATACATTATATTAACGTGTACTGTACTAGTACTCCTAGTAGCACCATGGTAATAGATACCGGTTCGGTTGCTAAGTGTTAGTAACTCGGAATAAAAGGCTACGGAATAAACGGAGACTAGCTAAAGATGAGGTGACGATATGTGTTGGAAGTATTTCCAAGGTTGATGTGATCAAACATCGCATGCTCCCTCTACCATCGGGATCGGTGTTAAACCTAAATAATTGTTATTTATTGTTTGCGTTGAGCATAGACATGATTGGATTATGTCTATCGTAATACGGTTATTCATTTAAGGAGAATAATGGTTACTCTGTTTATTTGAATAATACCTTCAGTGGTCTTACACATAAAATGTATGGTTTATTGAATCTCGATCATAGTGATACACATGTTCATGCCAAAAGATATAATATAGTAATGATAGTACCACCTGCTTGTGGCACAGCCATTTGATTCATATTGGTATAAAACGCATGAAGAAGCTCCATGTTGATGGATCTTTGGACTCACTCGTTTTTGAAAAGTTTGAGACATGCGAACCATGTCTATTGGTATGTGAGCATGAAGAAACTCCATGCAGATGGATCCTTTGGACTCACTTGATTCTAAATCACTTGAGACATGCAAATCATACCACATGGGAAACATGACTGAAAAGCCTCATTTTCAGTAAGATGGAACAAGAGAGCAACTTGTTGGAAGTAATACATTTTGATGTGTGTTGTTCAATGAGTGCCGACGCACGCAGTGGATATCGTTATGTTCTTACTTCACAGATGATTTGAGTAGATGCTGAGTATATTTACTTGATGAAACACAAGTCTGAATTATTGAAAGGTTCAAGTAATTTTCAAAGGGAAGTTGAAGATCATCATGACAAGAGGATTAAATGTCTATGATATGATCATATAGATGAATATCTGAGTTATGTGTTTGGTACACAATTAAGACATTGTGGAAATTATTTCACAACTAATACCGCCTAGAACACCATAGTGTGATGGTGTGTCCGAACATCATAGATGCACCCTATTGGATATGGGGCATACCATGATGTCTCTTATCAAATTACCACTATCGTTTATGGATTAGGCATTGGAGACTACCACATTCACTTTAATAGGGCACCACATAATTCCGTTGAGATGACGTTTTGTGAGAAATGGTTTAGATAAACCTAAGCTGTCATTTCTTGAAAGTTTGGGGCTGCGACGCTTATGTGAAAAAGTTTCATCCTAGTAAGCTCGAACCCAAAACGGATAAATGCATCTTCATAGGTCACCCAAAACAGTTGGATATACCTCCTATTTCAGATCCGGAAGCAAAAGTGATTGTTTCTAAAATGGGTCATTTCTCGAGGAAAAGTTTCTCTCGAAATAATTGAGTGGGAGGATGTTGGAGACTTGATGAGGTTATTGAACCATCACTTCAACCAGTGTGTAGCAGGGCACAAGAAGTTGTTCTTGTGGCACCTACACCAATTGAAGTGGAAGCTAATGATAGTGATCATGAAACTTCGGATCAAGTCACTACCAAACCTCGTAGGATGACAAGGACGCGTACTGCTTCAGAGTGGTACGGTAATCCTGTCTTCGAGGTCATGTTGCTAGACAACAATGAACCTACGAGCTGTGGAGAAGCGATGGTGGGCCCAGATTCTGACGAATGGCTAGAGGCCATAAAATCCGAGAGAGGATCCATGTCTAGAAACCAAAGTGTAGACTTTGGAAGAACTACTTGATGGTCATAAGGCTATTGGGTACAGATGGATTTTAAAAGGAAGACGGACAATGATGGTAAGTGTCACCATTAAGAAAGCTCGACTTGTCGCTAAGATGTTTTCCGACAAGTTCAAAGAGTTTACTACGATGAGACTTTCTCACTCATAGCGATGCTAAGAGTCTGTTGGAATCATATTAGCAGTTACTGCATTATTTATGAAATCTTGCAGATAGGATGTCAAAACATTGTTTCCTCGACAATTTTCTTGAGGAAAGGTTGTATGTCATATAACCAGAAGGTTTTGTCAATCCTAAAAGATGCTAACAAGTATGAAAAACTCTAGCAATCCTTATAAGGACTGGAGTAAGCATCTCGGAGTTGGAATATACACTTTGATGAGATGATCAAAGATTTTGGGTTTATACAAAGTTTATGAGAAACTTGTATTTCCAAAGAAGTGAGTGGGAGCACTATAGAATTTCTAATGAGTATATGTTGTTGACATATTGTTGATTGGAAATGATGTAGAATTTCTGGAAAGCATATAGGGTTATTTGAAAAGTGTTTTTCAATGGAAAACCTGGAATAAGCTATTTGAACATTGTGCGTCAAGATCTATAAGGATAGATCAAAAACGATTAATAATACTTTCAAATGAATACATACCGTGACAAGATTTTGAAGGAGTTCAAAATAGATCGACAAAGAAGGAGTTCTTGGTTGTGTTATAAGGTGTGAGTATTGAGTAAGACTCAAGACCTGACCACGACAGAAGAGAAAGAAAAGGACGAAGGTCGTCCATTATGCTTTAGACGTAGGCTCTAGAGTATGCTATGCTGTGTACCGCACCTAAATTGTGCCTTCCATGAGTCAGTCAAGGGGTACAAGTGTGATCCAGGAATGGATCACAGGACAGCAGTCAAGGTTATCCTTAGTAACTAGTGGACTAAGGAATTTTCTCGATTATGGAGGTGGTAAAAGAGTTCGTCATAAAGGGTTACGCTGATGCAAACTTTGACACTAATCTAGATGACTCTGAGGAGTAGACCGGATTCGTATAGTAGAGCAGTTATTTGGAATAGTTCCAAATAGTGCATGGTAGCTGCATCTAGGAGATGACATAGAGATTTGTAAAGCACACACAGATCTGAAAGATTCAGACCCGTTGACTAATAACCTCTCTCACAAGCGAGATATGATCAAACCCAATGGGTGTTGGATTCATTACAATCACATAGTGATGTGAACTACATTATTGATTATAGTGCAAGTGGGAGACTATTGGAAATATGCCCTAGAGGCAATAATAAAATGGTTATTATTGTATTTCCTTGTTCATGATAATTGTCTATTGTTCATGCTATAATTGTATTGACCGGAAACCGCAATACATGTGTGAATACATAGACCATAACATGTCCCTAGTGAGCCTCTAGTTGACTAGCTCGTTGATCAAAAGATGGTCATGGTTTCCTGACCATGGACACTGGATGTCATTGATAACGGGATCACATCATTAGGAGAATGATGTGATGGACAAGACCCAATCCTAAGCATAGCACAAGATCGTGTAGTTCGTTTGCAAAAGCTTTTCTAATGTCAAGTATCATTTCCTTAGACCATGAGATTGTGCAACCCCCGGATATTGTAGGAATGCTTTGGGTGTACCAAACGTCACAACATAACTAGGTGGCTATAAAGGTACACTATAGGTATCTCCGAAAGTGTATGTTGGGTTGGCACGAATCGAGACTGGGATTTGTCACTCCATATGACGGAGAGGTATCTCTGGGCCCACTGGGTAATGCATCATCATAATGAGCTCAATGTGACTAAGTAGTTAGTCACGGGATCATGCATCATGCAGTGAGTAAAGTGACTTGCCGGTAACGAGATTGAATGAGGTATTGGGATACCGACGATCGAATCTCGGGCGAGTAACGTACCGATTGACAAAGGGAATTGTATACGGGATTGATTGAATCCCCGACATCGTGGTTCATCCGATGAGATCGTCGTGGAACATGTGGGAGCCAACATGGGTATCCAGATCCCGCTGTTGGTTATTGGCCAGAGAGCTTGAAAGGATCGATATGGTTGACTAGAGGGAGGTGAATAGGCAACTAACAATTTTTAAGCTTTTCTTTAACAATTTAAACCTTGCAACGAAATAGATTGTCTAGATGTGCAACTACGTGGACAACCTATATGATGCAAAGACAACTAGCACACAAGTAAGCTTGCAAAAGTAAAGGCACGAAATAACCAAGAGTGGAGCCGGTGGAGACGAGGATGTGTTACCGAAGTTCCTTCCTTTTAAAGGGAAGTACGTCTCCATTAGAGCGGTGTGGAGGCACAATGATCCCCAAGAAGCCACTAGGGCCACCGTAATCTCCTCACGCCCTCACACAATGCGAGATGCCGTGATTCCATTATTGGTGCCCTTGAAGGCGGCAACCGAACCTTTACAAGCAAGATTGGGGCTATCTCCACAACACTTGGAGGCTCCCAACAACACCACGAAGCTTCACCACAATGGAGTATGGCTTCGAGGTGACCTCAACCGTCTAGGGTGCTCAACACCCAAGAGTAACAAGATCCGCTAGGGATAAGTGGGGGGAATCAAATTTCTCCTGGTGGAAGTGTAGATCGGGGCCTTCTCAACCAATCCCGAGCAAATCAACAAGTTTGATTGGCTAGGGAGAGAGATCGGGCGAAAATGGAGCTTGGAGAAACAATGGAGCTTTGGGGAGAAGAGGTAAGTCAACTTTTGGGAAGAAGACACCTTTATATAGTGGGGGAAACAATCCAACCGTTACCCACCAACCAGCCACGCACAGAGCGGTACTATCGCTTGGGCAGGGCGGTACTACCGCTGATAAGCGGTACTACCGCTCCCTCCCAGCGGTACTGCCGCGCTGACGAGGGAAGCAGGGTCCTGGCCCCAGAGCGGTACTACCGTGGAAGTATAGGTGGTACTATCGCTTGGAGCGGTACTACCGCCCCTACTGCCGCTACTAGTACCGTAAAACCCGACACAAAAAATAGCAGTCGAGAATCGAGGCGGTAGTATCTTGGAACCACTGCGGTACTACGGACGAAGCTCACAAGCGGTACTACTGCTCAGGGAGCGGTACTACCGCTTGACAAACTTCGGCGGTACTACCGTTGAAGACCGCGATACTATCGCTCGGACAGGACAGGTAGGCACAGATTAAGAAAAGAAGGCTCCAAAGAAGCGGAAAGAGGCAGCGGGTGTTATAAGGATGTGTACGTGTTGATTCCACCCTAGCCTTACCAAAACGGATCACCTCTTGATAGTACGGTGACTCCTACGAAACTAGACCACCAACCGAGAAACGAAAGGAGCTACACCGTCTTGAATAAAACACCGAGGGGAAGTAATCATCTCGTGCCAAAGGATGAATCTCTGAAAGAACTCAACGCACACGATTAGTCCACAAAAGCATTGTCATCAATCACCAAAACATCTTGGGGATAAATATGCCCTTACAATCTCCCCCTTTTTGGTGGATTGATGACAATACAGGATTTGCACAAACAGGGAAGATGAAGGATCGGTGCAAAGCCCCATCGTCCTAACATGTAGAAGGGCTCCCCCTGGATGTGTGCTGTCTAGATAAGTGCTTTGGACTGCACGGCACAGATACCAGGATCAACGCTCCCCTACATTTTGGAGACCAACTAACTAAGCAAGATATATGAGAGCAACATAGATAACAGGATAAGCATGCAACTCATAAGCTAGATAGATAAGCTAGATAGACATAGATAATAGGATATATGAGAGCAACATAGATAACAGGATAAGCATGCAACTCATAAGCTAGATAGACATAGATAAAGATATTCGAAAGATAAGGTAGCATATGTCTCACACCATATGACTAGAACTTAGATTTCACTAACACAAACCAGACACAAACCAAACCAGGCAAACGTGAGAAAACACAAAAGACGGAAAACACAACACAAATCCCTAAACTCTCTCCCCCTTTGGCATCGAGACACCAAAAAGGAGAGGGAGTGTTGCTACAGCTCCAGGTGATAGCAAGAGAATCAGATCTCAGCAGGATCGTCTTCGCCACCATCGTCGATCGGGAAGTGCTCGGCATCAGAATCAGTCCACGGGCAGTGCTGCTGAATCCACTCCTCCTCCTCAGTAAGTTGCTCCTTAGATCCATTGTTAACGGTGGCACCCAACTGGCGCATGAGCTCCTTGTGACGACGACGGGCCTTCTTCTCACCCACATGAGTCATGTACTGACCGTGAGCCTCCATGCAAAACAACTTCTTCATCTTGAGCTTGAGCTTCTTTGAGGGTTCTGCTGCAGAAGGCACATAGTCATCGTCATCCTCAGCCTCAACCTCAGCCTCTTCCTCGGTCTCCATGGCAGTGGCAGACGAAGGAACTCCAGTTTTAGGGACCTGAGAGCCCCAGTTGTCCTTCTTCCGCAGATGCTTGACGTCGTGAGAAACCAACTCCCCGATCTCTAGCATCACCTAGGGATAGACACGACCCCAGGCCTGCTCAATAAGCAGCATGATGAATGGACCATAAATCGGGCACTTGCATTCGGAGATAGCAGATAACAGCTCAGACCACATAACATGGGATATGTCCAGGGACTCTCCGGTGTTTTGTTCCTTCTCGCGCTGGCAGAAGAGAAGCATGTCCACGAGATAAGAATGAACCATATCCAGATTCCTGATGCGAGAGAAAAGAGTCTCACGGAAGACATGGTGAAGAATGTCCAGAAAGGAAGGAAGCTCATATGTTTCCTTCTTCGTCTCAGGGTTGATCTTCAAAGTGCAGTACGGCCATAGAGCTTGCTTGTGAGTGGTGGAGGGTTTGCAGTGAGGGCGAAAGCCGTCAGGAGACGAAAGCCCTTGATCTTCCACCCCAATCAATTCCTTGAACGCCTTCCACTTGACTGAAAGCAACTTGCCATTGGTCATCCAAGTCAGTGTTCTGTCCTCATCAGTCCCGAGATGAACCGTGGCATAGAATTGGGCCACAATATCAGCATCATAATCTTTGTTGAATTGCATGACACCAAGAATGTTCAGTTGAGTGCACATCTAAAGAGCTTCACCAAAGTAATCAGGATCCTTCTCCATATGGTCGGTGTCGATGGAGTGCACGTTAACATAGAGGTTCTTCTTGGCCTTGAGAACATCAAAGAAGATGGCAAACTAAAACCTGTTCTAGAACGGACGGTTGACCAAAGTGGGATCTTGGTCAGCCTCATAGGGGTTGCGGCGACATCTTGCCCAGAACTCCTTGGCTGGCATTTCTGGCACAGTTTTGCCTGGCTTTGGCTTGACACCAGGCTTCTTCTGGAGTTGGGGTGGAGGAGCAGCACTTGAGGAACCTCCTGCAGACTCAGTTGTACGGTACCGCTTGGACGCGGCACGACCGGGGTTGACACGCCGAGCCTGATGCTCAGGAAGCTCATCACCTGGAACCACACACACGAACACGCAAACAACCAGAAAGAACGAGCATAAGCCACCAAACACAACCAAAAAGGATCACTAATTAGTAGAAGAATGGTGGAAACTAGTAGAGAGCGGTAGTACCGCGACCACTTAGCGACAGTACCGCTCCAAGCGGTAGTACCGCTCCAAGGGGAGCAGTAGTACCGCTTGAGATGGGAAACAACTGTTTCCTACTGCCGTGGTCAGATCCGGCACTACCGTCCTACCAAATTCAAAAATACTCCTACCAAACACCAATCCAAACTACCTAGAAGCCTTCTCCATCCTACTCAAGCCTATATTTGGCCAAAAATCTAGAGATGCAACCACTATTGCCCCTAAGATGCTAGATTGGAAATCTAGACAAGAAGAAAGAGGGAACGGGGGCAATACCGGCATCCATGGCAAGAGGACAAGGTGGGGATCGACTCCACCGAAGGAAATCGAGAGGAGCGCCCCGTAGAGGGAGATCCGCCGGAGCCCTCCCGCGGCGCCGGTTGCTGGAGAGACGAACAGGGACGTGGGGGTGAGCGAATGGGTATGGGGAGAAGAAAACTCCCCCTGCCCCCGATATAACCCCCTGCCCCCGCCTCGCAGCGGTAGTACCACGCTGGTGGGTGGTAGTACCACTTAGAGCGGTAGTACCGCGCACCACCAGCAGTAGTACCGCTCAGCAACCACGGCCCCCTAAACACACGGCTTAAGCTCAAAAAAGAACGGGAAAACACAGCCAAGAAAGAAGAAGGACCAACCAGACCACAAACACACTAAAATAGAACAGAACACACCTCTTCAAGAGAGGGCGGTCGCCGAGGCCACCTATGTTTGAGTCAAGAGGTATGGCGTCGCGAAGATTTTAACCATGGACCCATGACCAAAACTCATCCTTGAAGCACTAGTACCATACAAATATGGTTAAAGTGAAAGACTAGATCAATTATGCATAATGGGGGGAGGGAGAGTTCATTGAGAGAACAACACTCCCCCTATGTCCATGCCTACAACTAAACTAGATAACAAGTAGAGTGTGGTGGGGGTGCACGGGTTCAAGTCACATTGCTCAAATCAATGATATTTAGCTCGTGCCTTAACTCGCGAAATCTTGCTTCATCCAAGGGCTTCGTGAAAATATCTGCAAGGTTATCATGAGTGTTGACATACTTGAGCTCGATCTCCCCTCGCCTAATGTGATCCCGGATGAAGTGATACCGGATCTCAATATGCTTCGTCTTGAAGTGTTGCACCGGGTTGAGAGAAATCTTGATGGCACTTTCATTGTCACACCAAAGAGGCACTTTGTCACAAATGACACCGTACTCCTTTAAAGTTTGCCTCATCCATAAGAGTTGTGCACAACAACTACCAGCTGCCACATATTCTGCTTCGGTGCACGAGAGAGATACACAACTTTGCTTCTTAGAAGACCAACTTACCAAAGAGCAACCAAGAAATTGGCACCCTCAGGAAGTGGACTTCCTATCCACCTTGTCTCCCGCCCAATTAGAATCCGTGAATCCTTCAAGCTTGAAGTTAGCTCCTCTTGGGTACCATAGGCCAAAGTTTGGGGTATGAGCCAAATATCGAAAGATTTGCTTGACTGCCACATAGTGGCTTTCCTTTGGTGCGGCTTGGAACCGTGCACACATTCCCACACTCAACATGATATCCGGTCTAGATACACAAAGGTAAAGCAAGGAACCAATCATAGAGCGATATACCTTTTGATCCACCGCTTTACCATTGGGATCAATGTCAAGTTGGCACTTGGTGGGCATCGGAGTAGAGGCCGGCTTGACATCACTTAGCTTGAATCTCTTAAGCATGTCTTGAGTGTATTTGGCTTGGTTGATGAAGGTACCTTCTCTTCTTTATTTGATATCAAAACCAAGGAAGAACTTCAACTCTCCCATCAAGGACATCTTGAACTTAGAGGTCATGAGAGCGGCAAATTCTTCATTGAAAGCTTTGTTAGGAGAACCAAAGATAATGTCATCAACATATAGTTGGCACACAAACAAATCCCCTTTGACCTTCTTAGTAAAAAGAGTGGGATCGATTAGCCCAACTTCAAATCCACGATCTTGTAACAACTCGGTAAGGTGGTCATACCATGCACGTGGGGCTTGTTTAAGGCCATAGTGCCTTATCGAGTTGATACACATGATCCGGGAAGTAAGGATCCTCGAACCCAGGGGGTTGCTTGACATAAACCAACTCATTAATGGGACCATTAAGAAAAGCACTTTTCACATCCATTTGTTGCAACTTAAAGTTGTGATGGGAAGCATAAGCAATCAACAAATGAATGGATTCAAGGCGAGCAACGGGAGCAAAGGTTTCACCGTAGTCGATACCCTCGACTTGGGAGTAGCCTTGTGCTACCAATCTTGCCTTGTTGCGAATGATGTTCCCATGAGCATCTTGCTTGTTCTTGAAGATCCACTTGGTTCCAATGATGTTATGGTTCCCCGAAGGCCTTGGCACCAACCTCCACACCTTGTTGTACTCGAAGTTGTTGAGTTCTTCATGCATGGCATTGAGCCAATCCGAGTCTTCGAGCGCCTCATAGACCTTATGGGGTTCAACACAAGAGACAAACGCGTGATGTTCACAATAGTTTGCTAATTGTCTACGAGTGCTTACCCCCTTTCTTAGGCTTCCAACCACATTCTCCATGAGATGACCTTTGGTGGTGAGTTTGGAAGCAATCTTCGCGGCACGACGCTCTAATTCCTCCTCGGATGTGGAAGGAGGAGGGTTCACTTGATCATCTTGAGCGTCGTCATGAGCTTGTTCTTGATCTTGAGCTTGCTCATGATCTTGAACTTGCTCGAGGGGGAGAACTTGACCTTGGGCATCATTTGGAGGTTCACCACCATCTTGAGATTGATCTTGCCCTTGGTCTTGTTCCCGAGGTTGAGGGCCTACACTTTGTCCTTCGGAAGCGTGTGGGTCTTGAGTAGGTGAAGGCTCCACTGGAGTGGAGCATTGTCCTTCTCCTTCGGCCACAAGGGGTTCCTCAATGGGTAGAATATGACCAATACCCATTCTTCTTATGGCTTGGGGAGGAATTTCATCACCTACATCACAAGTACCACTTTGCTCCACTTGGGAGCCGTTATTTTCATCAAACTCCACGTTACACGTCTCCTCAATGAGTCCGTTGGACTTGTTGAGAACACGGTAAGCATGAGAGTTTGTAGCATAACCAACAAATATGCCCTCGTAAGCTCTAGCCTCGAATTTAGACAAATGAACACCTTTCTTGAGAATGAAACACTTACACCCGAACACCCAGAAGTACTTGAGATTGGGCTTGTTCTCGGTGAGTATCTCATAAGGAGTCTTGTTCAAGCCTTTGCGGAGATAGAGCCGATTGGATGCATGACATGCAGTGTTGATGGCTTCGGCCCAAAAGTTGTATGGAGACTTGAACTCCGCCATCATGGTCCTTGCCGCATCCATCAACGTTCGGTCCTTCCTCTCTGCAACACCATTTTGTTGAGGGGTATATGGTGCAGAATATTGGTGCTTGATCCCCTCATCGCTAAGAAACTCATCCAAGGTGTAGTTCTTGAACTCGGTGCCGTTGTCACTTCTTATTGTCAAGACCTTTGCATTATGTTGATGTTGAGCTTCATTTGCAAAGTCGATGACGGTTTGTTGAGTCTCACTCTTCCTCTTGAAGAAGTATACCCAAGTGTATCTTGAATAATCATTCACAATCACCAAGCAATACTTTCTACCCCCAAGACTATCAAAGGATGGAGGCCCAAAGAGGTCCATGTGCAGGAGCTCCAAGGGTCTCTTTGAGTAGATGATAGTCGTGGGAGGGTGAGCCGTCTCATGAAGCTTTCCTTTGATACAAGCACTGCAAGCACGATCTTTGGCAAAACTAACATTCGTTAGTCCATGGACATGGTCCCCCTTGAGAAGACTTTGCAAAGATCTCATATTGACGTGGGCTAAACGGCGGTGCCAAAGCCATCCCACATCAACTTTAGCCATTAGGCATGTCGCGGTCTTAGTGGGTTGCTCTGAAAAGTTAATCACATAGAGACCGTTCTCGACATGCCCAACAAAGGCTACTTTAAGAGTCTTGCTCCACAAGAGGGCCACGGTATCAATATCAAAGAAGGTGGCAAAGCCCATGAGTGCGAGTTGACAAACGGAAAGTAAATTGAACGCAAGGGACTCAACAAGCATTACTTTCTCGATCGTTAGATCATGATAAATGACAACCTTGCCAAGACCCAATACCTTAGAATGTGAGGCATCACCCCATTAGACATTGGTGGGCATAGATGGGATCTTGTGCACGTCCACCACCAAGTCCTTGCTCCCGGTCATATGATTTGTTGCTCCACTATCAAGCAACCATGATCCCCCACCGGAAGCAAACACCTACAAGAGATCAATGCTTGATTTTAGGTACCCATTGAGTAATGGGTCCTTTGATGTTAGTAACAAGGGTCTTAGGAACCCAAATAGACCATTCAATGTACTCATAAGAAGAACCAACAAATTTAGCATAAACATGGCATCACTAGGACGGCACAACACATAAGAGGGGTTAAAGTCGCCGGCTTTGTTGGGAGAGATGGCTTTGCGCTCTTTGGCATCACCATTCTTCGCATTGTTCTTATTCTCCTTAGGAGCACCCTCTCCCTCCTTCACAAAGGTTTGCTTGAGCGGGGGAGGTCGATTGGTCTTGTTATTCTTCTCCTTGTTCTTCTTCTTGTTCTTGGACTTGGGTGAGAACCCAACTCCCTCCTTGCCCACAACTTCCTTTTGATTGATCAAAAGGTCATTTAGGTTCTTCTCGCCTTGTATGCATGACACAAGACCTTTCTCGAGTTGTTCCTTCAACTTGACATTCTCCTCCACAAGATGCACATGCTCACAACATGGGTTAGTAGCATTTGCATTATCAATCAAGACCATGTGAGGAAATGTGGCCTTTTCCTTGGTTAGCTTAACTTGGAGTTGAGCATGAGACTCCTTGAGGTTTGCATGAGCACCTTTCAAGACCATATGGGCCTTGTCAAGTACATCAAACTCCTCCTTGAGTCTAACATGATCAACCCCAAGTTTAGCCTTCTCGGAAGTTAGAACACGAGACACAACAAGATCATGATCAAGATCTTTCTTTAGTTTGGCATGGTCATCGTTGTGTGACTCCTCAAGAGCCAAACGATGCCCACGCTCTTCCTCAAGAGCATTAGAGAGATCCGATATCTCATCGGCATAGTCACGACTATGACCTTCCATCTTAGAGATGGTTTTTTTGTGAGCCTCGATCATGTCATTGGCTTCACCAAGTTGTTCCAAGAGAGCAACGAAGTGCTTCTGGGATTTTCCCTTGAGCTTATTCATGAATGACTCAAATTCATTTACCTCCTCATTAGACCCCTTACCATTATCAAGGCCATCCATTGAACGAGGATTAGGAATAATGGTGGTTTTGATGTTGGGGGTTACCTTGTTGGTGGCTTTAGCCATGAGGCACTTGGAGGTGATGTTCTCATTGGGTGAATCGAAGAGAGACACCCGGGGAGTTGAGGCAATGGCAACGGATGCCATAGCCATTGCTTCACTATCTTCATCATCATCGTCATCCTCACGGTATTCTTCTTGAACTACCAACCCGCGTGTAGGAGTCTTCTTGGTGAAGTTGTTCTTGTTTGGGAAGGACTTGGCTTTGTCTTTTCGGATGAACTTGCCACCATTGTCTTCCCGCTTCTCGTAAGGACAATCCGCAACGAAATGGCTCACATTGCCATAGTTGAAACAAGTTCTAACTCGTTGCTTGCCCTTGAGGCCACTTGAGTTGTTCTTGTTGAAGTTGGGTCTTGTATTCTTCTTACTCCAAAATTGTCTTGAGGCAAGAGCCATGTGCTCATGATAATCATACTTCGTGTCTTCGGGGTTGCTCTCCTCATCTTCCTCTTCTTCTTCTTCTTCCACACTAACCTTGGCCTTCAAGGCAAGATTGGGCTTCTTTGCCCTTTGAGAACGGAGCACCGCATTGTCGGCGGTCTTGTCCAAGATGCTCATTGCAACGAACTCATCCAACACTTCACTTGAGGTCATGGAGTGGAAGTCCGGTCTTTGACGAATGACGGAGGACATGGCCTTGTTGTAGGGCATCATGGCCTTGAGGAACTTGCGCTTGATCCAATTTTCATCTGTGTCCTTGCTCCCATGATCTCGGAGTGAGACCGCGAGTTTGGTCACTCTTCGAAAGAGCTCACGAGGTTCTTCATCTTCTTTCATTGCAAACTCATCGGTTTCATCTTGCTCTACTTCATAGTTGGAGCGTTGAATGCTAGCACTTACTCGATAGAGAGATACAACACATTTCCATGCGTCTTTAGCCATGGCATGAGGACGAAGATGAGGGAGATCTTCAGGAAGGATTGCATCTTGGATGATGAAGAGAGCACTTTCATTGAATTGATTATCCACGGCTTCTCGAGGGGTGAAGTTGCTTGGGTCATGTGTATAGAAACATTCTTCTATAATTCTCCAAAGATAGTATTCACATGCTTTAAATGACGCTTGAAACGATAAACCCAAGCATCAAAATCCTCATTTTTCACAATCTTAGGAGGTGGACCTGCATGATTTAAATGAGTAGTAGGAATTGGTCCACCATAAGTAGGAGGTTCCACATGGGCAAAGATGCCGGAGCCATTTCTACCACTAGTAGAAGGACCTTTTTCACTATTAGCTTCCCCCTTGTCGGAGGTGGAATCCGTCACCTTGTTAGTGGGATCACCCACTTTCATCGGCGAGGTAGATAGTTTAAGTCCTAGGAATTCAGAAAACATGCTTTTAACCTCGGTCGTCATGGAGGTTTTCAATGTGTCTAAAGCCACATTGAATTCCTCACGTGAGACCGACGTTCCCCCTTCGGCCGAAGACGAGATAGGATTCACACCAGAGTGCTCCTCCGCACCATCGTTGATGTCAACCATACTCTTCGGATGGCAAAGTCCTTAATAAAGAGACGAGGCTCTGATACCAATTGAAAGGATCGATATGGTTGACTAGAGGGGGGTGAATAGGCAACTAACAATTTTTAAGCTTTTCATTAACAATTTAAACCTTGCAACGAAATAGATTGTCTAGATGTGCAACTATGTGGAAAACCTATATGATGCAAAGACAACTAGCACACAAGCAAGCAATAGATACAACACAAGTAAGCTTGCAAAAGTAAAGGCACGAAATAACCAAGAGTGGAGCCGGTGGAGACGAGGATGTGTTACCGAAGTTCCTTCCTTTTAAAGGGAAGTACGTCTCCGTTAGAGCGGTTTGGAGGCACAATGCTCCCCAAGAAGCCACTAGGGCCACCGTAATCTCCTCACGCCCTCACACAATGCGAGATGCCATGATTCCACTATTGGTGCCCTTGAAGGCGGCAACCGAACCTTTACAAGCAAGATTGGGGCTATCTCCACAACACTTGGAGGCTCCCAACAACACCACGAAGCTTCACCACAATGGAGTATGGCTTCGAGGTGACCTCAACCATCTAGGGTGCTCAACACCCAAGAGTAAAAAGATCCGCTAGGGATAAGTTGGGGGAATCAAATTTGTCTTGGTGGAAGTGTAGATCGGGGACTTCTCAACCAATCCCGAGCAAATCAACAAGTTTGATTGGCTAGGGAGAGAGATCGGGCAAAAATGGAGCTTGGAGCAACAATGGAGCTTTGGGGAGAAGAGGTAAGTCAACTTTGGGGAAGAAGACACCTTTATATAGTGGGGGAAACAATCCAACCGTTACCCACCAACCAGCCATGCACAGAGCGGTACTATCGCTTGGGCAGGGCGGTACTACCGCTGATAAGCGGTACTACCGCTCCCTCCCAGCGATACTGCCGCGCTGACGAGGGAAGCAGGGTCCTGGCCCCAGAGCGGTACTACCGCAGAAGTATAGGCGGTACTACCGCTTGGAGCGGTACTACCGCACCTACTGCCGCTACTAGTACCGTAAAACCCGAGACGAAAAACAACAGTCAAGAATCGAGGCGGTAGTAGCCCAGAACCACTGCGGTACTATGGCTGAAGCTCACAAGCGGTACTACCACTCAGGGAGCGGTACTACCGCTCGGGGAGCAGTACTACCGCTTGACGAGCTTCGGCGGTACTACCGCTGAAGACCGCGGTACTACCGCTGGGACAGGACAGGCAGGCACAGATTAAGGAAAGAAGGCTCCAAAGAAGCGGAAAGAGGCAGCGGGTGTGATAAGGATGTCTACATGTTGATTCCACTCTAGCCTTACCAAAACGGATCCCCTCTTGATAGTACGGTGACTCCTACGAAACTAGACCACCAACCGAGAAACGAAAGGAGCTACACCGTCTTGAATAAAACACCGAGGGGAAGTAATCGTCTCGTGCCAAAGGATGAATCTCTGAAAGAAATCAACACACACGATTAGTCCGCAAAAGCATTGTCATCAATCACCAAAACATCTTGGGGATAAATATGCCCTTACAGAGCTGTCTCGGTCATGTCTGCATGATTCCCGAACCCGTAGGGTCTACACACTTAAGGTTTGGTGATGCTAGAGTTGTTATGGGAATTAGTATGTGGTTATCGGATGTTGTTCGGAGTCCCAGATGAGATCCTGGATGTCACGAGGAGTTCCAGAATGGTCCGGAGGTGAAGATTTATATATGGGAAGTCCAGTTTCACTCACCGGAATGGTTTCGGGGGTTATCGGTATTGTACCGGGACCACCGAAAGGTGTCCGGAGGTCCACCGGGTGGAGCCACCTGCCTCGGGGGACTGGATGGGCTGGATATGGGAGGGAACCATCCCCTAGTGGGCTGGTGCGCCCCTCCCCAAGGGCCCAAGGCACCTAGGGTTGGAAAACCTAGGGGAGGGGGCGCCTCCACCTTGCTTGGGGGCAAGTTTCCCCCTCCTGCCCCCCCCCCCCTCTAGATGGGATCTAGAGGGGCCGGCCCCCTCTCCCCTTCACCCTATAAATAGAGGGGGGTGGGAGGGATGCAACACCCTTGCTTTTGGCGCAGCCCCTCCCTCCTCCAACTCTTCCTCCTCCTCTGTAGTGCTTGGCGAAGCCCTGCAGAAATACAACGAGCTCCACCACCACCATGCCGTCGTGTTGTCGGAGTTCTCCCTCAACTTCTCCTTTCCCCTTGCTGGATCAAGAAGGAGGAGACATCCCCGGGTTGTACGTGTGTTGAACGCGGAGGCACCATCCGTTCGGCGCTAGATCGGATCTTCGGCAATTTGAATCACCGCGAGTACAACTCCATCAACCGCATTCTTTGTACGCTTCCGCTTAGCAATCTTCAAGGGTATGAAGATCCATTCCCTCTCTCTCTCTCTCTCTCTTGTTGCTAGAATCTCCATAGATTGATCTTGGTGATGCGTAGAAAATTTTGAATTTCTGCTACGTTCCCCAACACAAGGTACTGTCTATGATATCACATTACAATTTGAACTACATTTCTGTATTTGCCTTAACGTCTCACTTGTACGAAATCTCGCAACTATACTGCACACTGCATTGCTCTTGTGAGTACCTCTTGCCCTATATAACCATACTTACTTCCATAGTTGTTTGATTATATATTATCACTGCACATGTTAGCCTCGTTATCGTCCATTTGGTGGACATTATAAGATCTGTATGGACTCTTTCATAAATTTAGAATCAACCCAATGCTTTTGAAGAGGTTTAGCTCTGCAGTCCTCTTGTAAGGACTAAACGTCATCTATCACTGTACTTACATTAACAGCTACTCCCTCCATCCCATAATATAAGAATGTTTTGTACAGTAACCAATGTTCAAAACACTCTTGTATTATGGGAAGATGGATTGGTTCATTGTGTAGCATTCTGCATCTTATCTCCCTCGCATATCATTTACTAAAAAAGATCAAATCTATTTTAATCTTACCAAAAAGTAGAATACACAGTCAATGCCAATGCAGAAGTGTAGCCCATTGCTCTTGTCAGTACATTTTGTCCTATAACGCTTGTACTTCCAGGGATTGGTAGTTGATTATGTAGCATCAATCTGCATCTTATCTTCATTATCCTCTATCCCTTCCAGTATTATCATATCTATAATTACTCTCTACAAAATGTAGAGTACAGGCAATGCTTATGACGAAGATTCTGTGCTGAAATTCTTGAGTTATCCTTCCCTTGACATGGAGAAGGGCATTATAAAGCTGGTGTTAACTGTTAATGTAAGTCAGTCCTTCTAAAGCCTTTATTCTCAATTGCTGTTTAATTTGCTTATACTCCCTATCGTTTACTGTTGTTTAGTTTGCTGTTTCTATCAAAATGCATGTTCGCAAGAACCGTAAGTTCTAAGTTTTACTTGTAAAACCAAATTCCTTATTCATACCATGCACATTACTCAATACTCCCTATATGTATGCTTGTTTTTGTGGATCTATAATCCAGTGTGTGGTGAAGCAGCCCATGTTTGCACCTTGTCATCTCATGTTTTATCTTACTGATGTGGCTGATGATATGAACAACATGCCATGCACATTAACCAAAATAAATACAATATTGTCTTTGCCCTTCATCTATGCTTGTTATGTTGACATGGTAATCCAGTAGTGTGGTGAAGCTCCCCGCATTATGAACAATGCCAAATTATGCTATTGATATTTTGAACTTACTCTTTATTTTCTAATTTGAAATTGGATGGAATTGACAGCACATTTATCATCTTTGTTTATACACGTGCAAAACCTGCCATCTCTCTGCTTGTTTCAAGGTGATATGCCTGGTTTCATGCACAAGTCTGCTGAAGGTTGTGAGACAAACCCAACATATATTGCAGCAAAGAAGGCAAAACATCTTGAAGATAGCGAGACAACCCCAAGTCTTGTCTTGATGCAGTGTTCAAGTTACTTGAGACTAGGAGTCAGACAAGCTCACAGAATTCGCTGTCTGAATCAGTTCGACTTCTTCAGTCCCAAGTTCTAGCAGAAAGGCATTCTGTAACTCAACTTAGACTTGAAGTCCTATCTCTAAGAAAGATTGCGAAGAACACCGATGAGAACCACATTTCTAAACAGCTACACCTGGAAGCTATGACCGACATGCTAGGCCGGTCTGACAGCCTTGCTCATCAGCTTGCGTAGCAGTTCCCGTGCAAGGCTAACCTTTCTTGAACTGTCTTGGAAGTTGTCTCGGTTCAGTATTATTTTGTTATGCTGCAACGGTGCCCAGTTTTTGTAATCTGCTTCTTCGTTGCGCTTTATGATCACTGGTGGCGAACTTCGATGCCCAGTGGATCTAATATACCATAAATCGTTTATCGTATAGTGTAGGTTTATTCTTAGTTATTATGCCGTAATTTCTTTATTGTATAGAGTAGGTTTGTTCTTAATTCCTACTAGTTACTGCCATCATTCACTATTTGAAAAATGATCTGATGTAGTCGACCGGGCCGAAACATTCGCCTCTAACAGGCCTGGTTTTTAGCGGGCCACAATTTGGCCGGCCTGCATCTTTCTTGGGCCCGAATGATTGGGCCCTTCACACTTTGCGCCAGGCCCATAACTTACTCTGGCTTATATTCGGCCCAAATTTCAGTTGGGCCTTTTGTGGACCCAACGCTTAGTTTGGCCCATGTAGCGTTGGGCCATTAACAGGCTGAATATTCTACTGGCCTATTACGGCCCAGATGAAACCATGGACCTTTAGCAGGCCGAAATGCATGTTGGACCTCAAATTTCACTAGTCGTTGATGGGCCTTCAGCATGCTAAAATGTAGACCGGGCCTTTTTGGGCCTAGTTATATGACGGGTGTTACCTGGCCGAAACATATCTCGGGCCTTAGTTGGCCCACTGATATCATGGGCATTTAAGAGGTCAAAAGCTTAGTACAGGCATCGACGGGCTGAACAGGCCCAAAGTCACATTGGGTTGAACTGTTGCCACCTTTATCACGGGTTATTAGTGGGCCGGATGTCGCGTCGGACCATATATGGCCCATGGGCAGCATGAGCCATTCCCAGGCCGAAATACACACCGGGCTAAAATGGGCCCATGTCTACATCGGGCCTCTAACAGACAGAAAGTCACTGGGCTGTAATTGGGCCCAAATATTCGGCGAACAATTAATGGGCCAGATCTAGCTTCTGGTCATAAATGGGCCTTTATTAAACATGTCGTTATTGGGCTGGCCCACTAGTACCTGAGTAAGTACTACGGGCCTTTGACTGGGCCGGCCTTTTTAACCTATATGGGCCTCTGTTGGGCCCTACCACGTGTCGACGTATCATAGGCATGTCTCCTCCAATGGACGGGCGACATCTAGCCCACTGACGAGCTGACACGTGTTTCCTCCGGCCAATCAGAATTTTACACATGGAAATTTCCCATTGGTCCGGGCTTTTAACGGGTTATCGGATCCAAAACCGGACCCGATAGCTTAACGATGTTCCGTTATGGTGATTGCCACGTGTCAGTCACCCTTGATGAAAGCACTTTTGTGACATGCGATTTATCGTCATGGAAGTGGACACTTCCGTGATGATAATGTTGGTAATGTCATGGAACACTTCTACGACAACACAGGCATGACTATCTTGATTCTGTCATAAAATCTTCATGGATGTACATGCATGACAGAAAACGCGACCTACTGTGACAAACACGTATCATCATGGAAGTGTATTTTTTTGTAGTGTAACGACCATCGGTATTTTACTTGAAACTATATTTTTATTCATCACATGATATGAGTTTTGCTTGGAGCGTCTTATATGATATGAGTCTTTTCTTGTTTTGCTTTGTGTTATAAGTGTTGAGTCCTTGCTGGACACAGCCTTTTTAGAGAGCCGAAAATTATGCTATGCTTGCTCCTATGCTTCACTTAAATTTTTAGAGCCATGGACTTGCTCTAGTACTTCACTTATATCTTTTTGAGCACGATGTGCTTTGTTAATTTTGAAGAAATACTCTCATGCTTCACTTAGATTTATTTGGGAGTTAGTAAAATTTTAAGAAATTCTCTCTTGCTTCACTTCGATTATTTTGAGAGAAAGAAAAAAATTATGCTCATGATCTTCACTTATATTTGTTTGAGCTTATCAAAAGCAACATATGAAAGTAGTCCTAAAGTGATAGATATCCAAGGAGGATATAATAAAAACTTTCATGAAGATCATTGGACAAAATTAACTTGATTCTTAGTAATGGTTTTTAGATATGATGATATGATATGTGAGTCATGTTGATGAGTAATTGTGCTTTAGTAAGAATATTGATGTTAAGGTTTATGATTCCCTATGCGAGCACAAAAGTCAATAGTTATGTAGTGAAATTTATATCCTACTTATGGTGCATTATTCGGTGTTACTTAGGCTTAATGCTTGGGTATGAGATTTTTTGCTTTTTGGTTGATCGCTTCTCAATCTTTTTGCTAGCCTTCATTTTTGTACTAAGTATGATCGCTACTTGTGCATCCAAAACCCTTTAAACCAGTTTTGCCATATGAGTCCACTATACCTACCTATATGTGGTATTTCCATGTCATTCTAAGCAAATTTGCATGTGCCATCTCTAATGTTCAAAATAAATTTCTCTTTTGTGTGCTCTACTACTCGCAAGGTGGTAAAGGGTAGCCAATTTTTTCCATGCTAGATGTGTTATTCTCATGATGAGTGTTTATTCACTTGTCATTGCATGAGAGTACGACAAAGGTCCTAGGGATGCCCAGTCCCGAAATGAATAAATGAATTTACTTTATGTTGTCAAATAATAAATTCCTTGGAAAGTGTTGGTATGGAGGGCACCCGTGGATACGGCTAGCCATGGAAAGTGAAAGTTATGGTGGAAAAAGGAATAAACTTTATTTTTTGTTTGGGAACCGCCTATGATGTATCTAGCATGGAAAGTTGGGAGTCTCCAAGTAATTTTCGTTGGTAGGAAAAGTATGCCTCTCAAAAATAATTTTATCTCTCAATTTAAGCTTTGAGCTCTGGCACCTCTACAAATCCCTACTTCCCTCCGCGAAGAGCCTTTCTTTTACTTATGCAATTTTTTATTTTGAATTTGAGTCTCCATCTTCTCTTATAAAGCACCAACTAAGGGGCACTATGATCGTATTTGAGCATTGGGTGTAGCTAATATTCGAGTGTGTTTCATGAATGGATCAATGATTGAGCATGATGGGCTAGGGATAACTTGCTTTAGTATTGATATTTTGAAAGACATGGTTGCTGGTTGGTATGCTTGAGTATTAAAGTCTTCATGTCAAAACTAGACTATTGCTTTGAATCATATAATAGTCCATATGTCCATGCTATAAAGAAAAGAATGTGATGAACATGTTAGGCAGCATTCCACATCAAAAAATTTGTTTTTATCATTTACCTACTCGAGGACGAGCAGGAATTAAGCTTGGGGATGCTGATATGTCTCCAACGTATCTATAATTTTTTATTGTTCCATGTTGTTATATTATCATTCTTGGATGTTTTACAATCATTTTATAGTCATTTTATATCATTTTTTGGTACTAACCTATTGACTTAGTGCCCAGTGCCAGTTGTTGTTTTCTGCATGTTTTTACATCGTAGGAAATCAATATCAAACGGAGTCTAAAGGCAATGCAACTCCTAGAGGATATTTTTGGGCCGGAAGAAAGCCAATGGGCCATGGAAGCACCTAAGGGGCTGCTCGAGGTGAGCAGCACCCACCAGGGCGCGCCAAGAGGCCCAGGCGTTCCCTGGGGGGTTGTGCCCACCTCGGGTGCCCCCCGAACCGCCTCTTTGCTCTATAAACACCCAAATATTCTAGAAACCCTAGGGGAGTCAACGAAATATTGATCCAGCCGCCGCAGAGTCCAAAACCACCAGATCCAATCTAGACACCGTCATGGAGGGGTTCACCACTTCCATTGGTGCCTCTCCTATGATGCGTGAGTAGTTCTTTGTAGACCTACGGGTCCGTAGTTAGTAGCTAGATGGCTTCCCCTCTCTCTCTTGATTATCAATATAATGGTATCTTGGAGATCCATATGATGTCAGTCTTTTGGCGGTGTGTTTGTTGGGATCCGATGAACTTTGAGTTTATGATCAGATCTATGTTTTTATCCATGAAAGTTATTTGAGTCTTATTTTATCTCTTATATGCGTGATTGCTTATAGCCTCTTATTTCTTCTCCGATATTTGGGTTTTGTTTGGCCAACTTGATCTATTTATCTTGCAATGGGAAGATGTGCTTTGTAGTGGGTTTGATCTTACGGTGCTTGATCCCAGTGACAGAAGGGGAACCAACACATATGTATCGTTGCTACTAAGGATAACAAGATGAGATATATATCTGCCGTAATAGATAAATGGATCTCGTCTATATCATGGCATCGTTCTTATTGCATTACTCCATTTTCTCATGAACTTAATACACTAGATGCATGCTGGATAGCGGTTGATGTGTGGAGTAATAGTAGTAGATGCAGGCACGAGTCGGTCTACTAATCTTGGATGTGATGCCTATATAATTATCATTGCTTGGATATCGTCATGATTATTTTAAGTTCTATCAATTGCCCAACAATAATTGTTTTCCCACAGTTTGTATTTTTCACATTTGCCACTAGTGAAACCTACGGCCCCGGTGTCTCTTTTCATCACATTTGCCTTTGCGATATATTTTCCCTTGCATTTATTTTTAGATCTGTTAAACCAAAAATACAAAAATACCTTGCTGCAATTTGTTTGTTCCGCGGTCTATTTGTCCTATCTACCACTTTTTACCTCACGTTTTTGCCTATCTTGAGGCGCCGTACCCGAAAGGGATTGACAACCCCTTTAACACGTCGGGTTGCGAGTATTTGTTATTTACGTGCAGGTGTTGTTTGCGTGGTGTGAGGAGGTTCTCCTACTGGTTTGATAACCTTGGTCTCATCACTGAGGGAAATACCTACCATCGCTATACTGCATCATCCCTTCCTCTTTGGGGAAATACCGACGTAGTTCTAGCAGACATCACATACCTAGTTCAATCTCGTTACCGGCAAGTCTCTTTACTCGCTCTGTAATGCAACATCCTGCAACTAACTCATTAGTCACATTCCTTGCAAGGCTTCATGTGATGTGCATTACCGAGAGGGCCAAGAGATACCTCTTCGATACTCGGAGTGACAAATCCTAATCTCGATCTATGCCAACCCAACAAACACCTTCGGAGATACCTATATAGCATCTTTATAATCACCCAGTTACGTTGTGACGTTTGATAGCACATAAGGCATTCCTCCAGTGTCCGGGAGTTGCATAATCTCATAGTCGGAGGAATATGTATTTGACATGAAGAAAGCAGTAGCAATAAATTGAACGATTATTATGCTATGCTAATGGATGGGTCTTGTCCATCACATCATTCTCCTAATGATGTGATCCCATTCGTCAAATGACAACACATGTCCATGGCTAGGAAACTTAACCATCTTTGATCAACGAGCTAGTCAAGTAGAGGCATACTAGGGACAGGGTATTTTGTCTATGTATCCACACATGTATCAAGTTTCCGGCTAATACAATTCTAGCATGAATAATAAACATTTATCATGATACAAGGAAATATAAAATAACAATTTTATTATTGCCTTTAGGGCATATTTCCTTCAGTTACTATTACTATCAAAACTATCAAACTACTGTGCTACTAAACACTTTGCTGCACAGAAAAACTTTCCAGGTGTGGTTGAATTGACAACTCAACTTCTAAGGCTTATAAATATTCTTTGGCTCCCCTTGTGTCGAATCAATAAACTAGGTGAAATACTACCCTCGAAGACTGTCGTTATCCCTTATACTTGTGGGTTATCAAGACCATTTTCTGGTGTCGTTGTCGGGGAGTATAGCTCTATTTATTAAGTTAACTTGGCAGTTGAATATCTGTTTATCACTGAAGAATCTAAAGGACTCTAAGACCAATATCGTACCCTCTAAGACGAGGGGAGGTCAGGAACTACCATCTAGCTCTCCACTTGATCCACCTTCTGTTTTAAGTAGGCTTGTGACACCACCACCTGCTATTCAATCTGATATGTCGCAAGTAATTGATGATAGTACTTCTATTATAAATGATACTTGTGATGATGCTAGTACTTAGCTTGATGAAACTAGGCCACTAGGTTAATTCTTGATGAACAAATTGCTAAAGCTAAAGAACTTGAGAATGTTGAAACTACTGAAAATTATGATTCACCTTTTATGCCTAGCTCTCCTACTAGTTTTGAAATGCCTAATGTACCTGAGTGTTATGTTATGGATGGGGAGATTGCTAGAGAATTTCTTCCTTGTAATGATAGGGAAGATCTTAAGAAATTACTGAGTAAGCTGAAAGAAATGGCTAGGATAGAAAGAATAAATATGATCCTAAGTTTGCTACTTCTCCTATCTTTGTTACTGATAAGGATTATGAATTCTTTGTTGATCCTAAACTTATTACCTTGGTAGAATCCGATCCTTTTCATGGCCGTGAATCTGAAACTATTGTGGCACATCTTACTAAATTAAATGACATTGCCACCCTATTTGCTCAAGAGGAAAAGATTCACTATTACTATTTTCTTAAGTTGTTTCCTTTCTCATTAAAGGGTGATGCTAAAGAATGGTTCAATGCTCTTGCTCCTAGTTGTGTGTGTAGTCCCTCGGATATGATATATTACTTCACTGAAAAAAATGCTGCTCATAAAATACAGGCTGCCTTACAGGAAATGTACACCTTTGTGCAATCTGAGGAAGAGCATCTCCCTCAAGATTGGCGGAGGCCATGGATACTCCAATTACTTAATGCTTTGCCTAATCATCCTCTTAAGAAAAATAAAGTACTTGATACCTTTTATAATGGACTAACCGATGCTTCTAGGGACTACCTAGATAGTTGTGTTGGCTGTGTTTTCAGGGAACAAACTGTTGAGCAGGCTTAGGAATTATTAGATAATATACTAAGGAATGTCGATGATTGGACACTTCCAGAACCCCCACCTAAGCCAACTCCAAAGAAGAGAGGTATTCTATTCCTCAGTCCATAAGATATGCAAGAAATAAAGAAATCTATGAAAGAGAAGGGTGTTAAATTTGAAGATGTTAAGAATCTACCACCTATTAAAGAAATACATGGGCTTGACACCCTGATACAGGTTGTAGAGGTAAATTCTATTTATAGACTTGATGAAGGTGATATTCCCTATAATAAGTCTCCTAGTCAGTGCTTGGATGAATTTGATAACTTTATTATAACACAAGAAAACTTTAATAAATATTTAAGTGATCAACTAAAACGTAATGTTATCATGATTGAACGCTTGAGTGATTTGATGTTTAGAATTGCTAATGATGTTAAAGGCTTATGTAAACATTCATCTATGTCCAAAAAATACAGCCATGTATGTACATACGAGTGGGGTCTCAAACGCGTATAGCGACGGCGTCCTATTCATCGGTAGCCAACCGGCTGGGTCGGAAGGGAGTAAAAAACGCCGTGTTCATCGATCGGGAGGCAACCGACCGGGTCGGAATACGTTATGTTCATCGGGAGCCAACCGACTTGGACGGAAGAGCCGAAACAAGGTGTGGCATACCGCATAACGGAGGAAACAACCTTCTGTTCGACCATGTACGGTCGAAACGGGTCCTTTCATCGGGAGGGGTCTGGCGTACCGCAAAATGAAGGAAATGGACTTCTATTCGAGTGCCTACGGTCGAAACGGGGTCCTGTTGATCGGAAGGGGTGTGGCATACTGCAAAACAGAGGAAATGGACTTGTGCTGGAGCGTCTACGGTCCGAACGGGTTCCTGTTCATCTGAGGGGGTGTGGCGTACCGTAAAACGGGACTCCATGGGCTACTGTTCACCCATCGTCTACTACCTCGCTCCATCCTCCACGGGCTACTGTTCGTCCACCGCTGACTTCCTCTAGCCTCCACCTGCTATTGTTCATCCACCACGTCTTCCTCCTGCCTCCACCACCTACTGTTCATCCAGCCTCCACCAACTACTTTTCAACCAGCCCTCCACGGGGTCCTATTCATCCACCCCAACCGTCTTGGTGGCCTCCTCGGTCGGGGTCCTGTTTATCCAACGGTAATGGCCTCTACTACCATGTGGTCCTGTTCATCCAAGTCCCACTGGGAACTGTTCATCCAACCCCCAACAACGGACACTGTTCATCAAGAGGCAGGTTCGATCGGCTTCAGTTAGCAGCAGTAGCGAAGGAATCGCTCGGGTTCAGTATGTAGCTAGTGCAATCGCTCAGGTTCAGTAAGCAAACGCCTCTCTCAGGTTCAGTTTCCAATGCTTCGCACACACCCGCGTACGTGTACAAGAGAAACGCGCAAACCTCCGTGCATCACTCGACCCCGACCACCCATCGTAACCGGGAACTCCCTGAGGTTTTCCTTGCCCTCACTTCTACCACATTTTTTTCCATCATGGATGGCCCAAAGAATGTCATGCAGGTGCGTCCCCGGCCCGCCCAGGATGAAAAGCCCATTTTCTCTCATGATTTTTTGTTTTTTCTAAATTCAAATCTGTTCAGAATTTGAATTTTATTTCAAAAGCAGAAGTGCTCTAAAATCTATCTAGAATATTCCTAAGTTGGTGGACCCTTTGTTTGGGCATTTTGGACAAATAATTTATGCACCTTTATTTCCCTTTTGAATTTGAATTTGGTTTCAAAACCAAATCTGTTTCAAATCCAATTTGTAAAATTGGCAGAAGGTTAAACTCATTAGTTGGACTTATGAAATCCACTTTCCTGCCAAATAATTGCAAAGACCTTCTTAAATAATTTCCCTTGACATTTGAATTGATTTCAAGATAAATTTAATTCAATTGTTAGGAAATCATTTTGGCTTGAATATTACTTGGGACTTACTAAGGATAGACTTACGCCTAAATAATATTTCAAAATGATTTGGTTTCAACCAATGGCTAGCTAGGTTTCAACTAGTTGCATTGGGCTTTTAACCCTTCCTAAGCAAACAATCAAACAGCAATCATGCAAATCAAGGTCAATCACAAGCAATCCTAGGCATTCTTGGGTTTTTCCTAGAAAAACATTAGTTCCCTATGAAATTTTTAACATACCAGATTTTGACAATATACTCCTTCCCTCCCACGAACATAAACAATTTGATCAAGTTTATAGGAAAAATCATCAACAATTACAAATACTACATATAACTAAGATATTACGAAAATATATTTACCCAACAAATTTTTTTTGCGAATACATTACCCAACAATATTAATCTGATATGTGTAGTTCTTGATAGTCTTTCTTAGAAGGGAAAAGATTAGCTTGAACCGGCTGATAACCACGTCACGTCGGCCTCCTTCAGTGATTGACACGTGTCACGTGGGCCCCCACTCCACTGATATCCTTATCACGAGTGAAACACGTCCACACTTTTCTTGCGTGTAGCCAAAACTCACTGTGAGTTAACAGCCTGGCCAGCGCCGGCCGCCCGCGCGCGCTTTGCCGGTGAGCCGCACCCCTTGTCACTGCTCGGCGTTCCTCTGTGTCCGGCTAACCCATGTGTCTCCGTTGCCTCTAGAGGAGCACATCAAGAAAAGCAACAGCTCGTCCAGGCTTGTCTGCGACGACGACTGTTCGGCGGCGGCGTTGAGGAAGATGGCCAAGGAGCAGTCCCTGGTGATGCAGTTGCTCGTTGTCTTGTGAATTTGTGATAGAGGCGGGGTGTCCCGATCTTTCGATGAGATGATAACTATCGATTTGGTGGAGTGGATTTTGACGATCCGACTACAAACGTGCACGACGTTGCGCCTTAGCAATCGCTAAACCAATTTCGAGAGGTTATTGACCACGCCGGAACACAATCAACCTGACCATGAAGGTCCATTCCTGCAAGCAATCGAAGAACAAGCAAGAATATGATAATCCATTCTGAATATTGCGAATATAGATGAAGTATTGATAAAGGTGGGGATCCGAAAGTGGTCATGATCTGGTCGTTGGACACAAACGAAGTACACGAAGTTGCAATGGCTAACTTTTAACTAAACAAATCCCAAGGAAAAAGCTACTAGATGGATCTACTTGTATAGAAGCAAGGAGGTGGGAGGACGTCCCAAGGCAGCCTAGAACTAACCCTAGGTCGTACAAGGCTCATGGGCCCAAGTAGAGGTGATGCAACACCTTTGGACTTGTAGTTTGACTCGGATTCTGCTGCAGCGTCAGATTGTTTCGTCGATAACTCAACACTCGGACGGATATTAAGGTGATTCCAATTGGGTTGGGAAGAGCACGAAATATAATTTCTAACAAAAAAAAGAATCACCCAATTTGGAGTCTGTATGAAAGAGTTCTTGGCGTTTTGAGTCAGGTATGTTTGTCCAGTCCGAATCTGAATCCAGAACGTAAGAGACTTGGACTCTATCTTCTCTTGGCCCAAAAGTGACATGAGAGGACTTTTTGAACAGCACTTAAACATCCCTTTTCCCCTTATCTTCATATGTGGATTGTACAAATGTATCATACACCTGCAATTGGAAATGACACAAAAGTTTGTGAAGTATATTTGTCCTGGATGACATAAATAAATTATTGCATAGTTTGCATTAGAAATCACCTCATAAATATACATGTATGCAATATTTTTGGTCGTATCCAAGGTAGTCATGTCCTCATCATCTTGCTTCCGGCGATCCAGCTAGCTGGCGGTGAGCTCGCCGAGGTCGTTGCCAAGATATTTGAGAGCATACTGGACTGCTCGTCCAAGGCCAAACCGTGTTGAAGCTTTTCGGCTCGATCTGCCGACACAAAGCTTCTACCACAACATCACCTTGGTTGCAATTTTTTTTGCAACAAAGGTCTTGTTGCAGGAATACGGAGAAGAGGCCAGAGATGTTGTTGAAATTTTTGCAACAAGGGTCTTGTTGTAGGAATACTGAGAAGAGGTCGGAGATGGTCTTGCAACAAAGGCTATCTTCAAATGCAGGTTTTGCAACATGGGTCTTGTTGCGGGAACACGGGTCTTGTTGCAGGAACATGGGCGGGTTGAAGGCGGCGCCGCGCTGGGCACATCACTGTCGGGGCCGAGGGCAAGGTTGTTTGTTTCTGCAACAGCACGCTTGTTGCAGGAATTAATGAGGGGGCAATGCGGGGTGCGAGCAGTACGACAGCTAACAGCGCGGGGATCCAACGGCCATCGACGCGGCGGATATTTTAGAATCATCGGCCGATGGACGCGTAGCAGCTCCCTAGAATTCTTAGAAACTGTTAAACTCTGGGTCGTTCTACTCCAGACAAAATTGAAATGCCTTCTTTCTAGGGGAGTGAGTATAAAAGTTGAAATAAACCCGGGAAGCCAGACAAATATTCGTAGATAGAAGAGAAAAAGTAACAATACACGTGACCCTCTTTTCTTTCCGGAACCATTCCAAATTGCTAAATGCGGCAATGCGCGTAGGCGCCGTAGCTTTTGTCAAGAGCGGCACGCAACGCCTCCTAGCTACCACACGTCTACACACCTATCCCATACGTATTTTTCTTGTTCGACGAAAGACACCACCAGGCTGTATACACATCGCTGTACTGCGTCGCATACCCCAGCCCGGCGGTATTCTACCGCACACCGAACGTGGACAAGTCGCCGGTCGACGATCCCGCCCGCGGTGCATGCAGAAGAACACACCTGGTGGCTGGCGACCGCCGTCCCTTTCGGCGCATGCAGCCCCGCACAAATGTCACCCGCACGGCGCCCCCACGCCCGCACGTCCTCCGCTGCGGCCTGCGCGGCGCGGCACGGCACCGCACCGCAAAGCGAGAGCGAGCAGACGGGCCCGTTTGTCCCCGTCCCTCTCCGTGGGCTGGGCAAATGGCGTCACCCCCTGAGCCCTGTCCTCTCCTGCACCCCTCTCCCCCGGTCACGCCTTTGGCCCCATATCCTCTCCCTCTCCCTCTCTCCTCTGGATATTAGCTGTCATGGAAAGTGAGGCGAACGGACAAACCGCTACACGCACGCAGGCACGCCATCCTCGGGCGACCCAGCAATTCCACGTCACCTTTTCTGCGGCCTTTTCGCTTTGCTTGGTGCAGTCTGGGACGTGCGCCGGAGGATTTCGTGAGAGAATCCATTTCCGCAACGTCCGTCCGTCGTCACGCTCGGACAGATAGCGCGCCGCTGTTCTAATAAAGCATCCGTTTCCTTCCTTGTCTTAGAAAAAGTGAAATCTATCTATTCTCAAAGAAAAAAGAAAAAAGAAATCTATCTATCTATCTATCTATCTGCAGCGTACGCGGCCGCTGCCGCTGGCCACCACCCGCTCCCTGCCCGCGTCTCTCTTCTTCTGTATATATAAATGCTCCGGGCCTGCCTGATCCCCAAATGTCCCCGGGCAGCCCCTCCCTTCCCACTCCTTCCTTAAACCCCCCATAAGCCTTGTTCCTTTCCCTTCTCTCTAGCTACTCTTGCAGTCCCGCTCCTCTTCTCCAGGCCTCTCCGGCTCCAAACACAGACGGCGAGGAGCGCCGGAGCTAGCTGCCGTCGCGGCGCGCCAGTGCCAGTGGAGTCGAGTATCGAAGCTGGAGAAGTGGAGATAGAGCTTCCGCCCCCTCTCGGCGTTGTTGATCAAACTGCCTCTGCAGGTATGACCCCGGCAGCTCTTTTAATCCAAAGAACCTCACCAAGCATGATGCAGTTATTAGTTACTCCAGTTAACTCGCTATGTTCGTTTCGATCTCTTAGTTACTTCTCTTACTGTACGAGTAAACTACCGAACGCTAGCTAGCTGATGAAGCTAACCATACGGAGACCTCTTTTTCTTGCTTGCCTGACTTGACCATGGCGCCGGCTTGAGACTTTAAGAGCATAGCTGCCACACCAGCCATGGTGGTCTTCTTACCATCCGTTCTCTGAGAGAGAGAGAGAGAGAGAGAGAGGGAGAGCAGACGGAGGAGCAGGCGGTGGCGTGTGTATGGCGCGAGCCACAGACGCGTACACGTACATACGTGTCATCAGGCGCAGCGGGAGCGGGCGAGGGTCTCTCTACAGCTGGCTCCTGGGTGGACATCTAGCTACGTCGGCGACCGGATTAATTAGACGTGACCCGACCCCGACCAGACCTGCGCTTAATTAAGCGCCAGGGTGGTTGATTAGGCGCCGGATATATGCACACGAACATAAACAAACGCCCCGGCCCGTGATTGCGTCGCGACGAGGGAAGTACGCAGGAGCATTGATTACGGCTGGTAGACCAGTGACAAAACGTACTCTTATTACAAACAAACAGTAATAATAGTTAAATAAAAAGGTACAGCAACAGTGAGTGCAGTACTACGGTACTACCATGGCATGGAGACACGAGGGAAAGCCCTACCGCTCGAGCGCATGCATGCTAGTAGTTGACAAATTCGTCAATCATCTTTTCTGTTACCAGCATCGCATCATCGACGGGACAAAGCGTCTTGTCCTTTCTTCTTTCCCAGCTTCCTTCCTTCCACACTTCACCCACCTGCCACCCACTTTTTCTCGTCTCATCTCATCTCATCTCTCTAAGGTAAACCAAAGAAAAGTGTACCAAGCCATGCATCCATACAAAGCCCATAACATCTTTACAGCAAAAAGTGAAACCAAAGCTAGCCACGCCAGTGATACGATAGAAATCAAAGTAAATTTCCCTAGTGTAAGCAGTAGGAGCACACTATACTACTACTAGGGTTGCCTTACTGCTTTCCAAATGGAATGGAATGATCAAGGCTGGTGAGCTAACTTTGACAGGGTCCAAATAATAAGCCCATTGCTCCTGTACCTAGTCAATGGGCCTGTAGCCCGATCGAATCCCCGGAATGGTGCACAAATGGAAGAGAGCCGCGGGTACAGCAATGCCACTGCATGCTGGCCACCCTGAACAATATATTAGCTGGCGCCTTGTTGTCTTGCTTCCCTTCCCAACCGAAGGATGGGACCCCCTAACTGGCCGGGACGTGATGACGAAGTGTACTCCTATGCTATGCTACCAACCTATGTGGTACTCATACTACTGGTTGATCATCACAAGCCAGAGGCTACACGCGCAAGGACATCGATCACGTTTGTTTTTACTGTCGGATTGATCATTAAGTTCGTTGCCTACCGCGTTTGTACACATCTTGTGCTGTAAAGTGTATACCCTCCTAGTATTATCGTACACACGTTTTACATTGTTATTATTTTTGCTGCCTATGCTACCCCCTGCCTATGCTACAGTAGTTTTTAATAATATGTGTAGTTACAATGAAATAAATCGAGAAACTATAGGTAAACTGCAGCGATTCGGTGCCCAAGTGCAAACATCAATCATTGAAAATAATAACCCCAAATACTCGAATGCATGATGTGCGTGCAAAATTATTCGAGGTGGTCGCGGCCAAAAAACTTTGAAAATATACACTATTTGGGCATGCCATTTTTTCTATAGCTCCTCTAATGTCCAAACACCATGAAAATTTAGACGCTCCTTACGCACTAATGCATCTTCGATGCCAAAAATACATTTTTGTTTTTACTTTTTTTAATTTACTGTTTATCGAGTGTAGATGAGCCCGGGCGCAGACTTGAATTACCTTTAGATTACCATTAATACACGGGCTTCCGTTCATTTTTAACACATGGTGGACCAACTGTGTTAGGGCTATTTCTAACAAGATGAACATCATATTGAGTGCCCCTCAAAAAACAAAAACATCATATTGAGTTTCATGCATGAGACATAATTAAAACCGTGTACTGTGCACAATATTCTTCGTATCACAGTACACATGCATCTGTAACCAAGTGCTCATGATATCCCTGCAAGTGCTTTGGACTCGCACGTTATCTAGCGCTGATAGATAAGGATCAAACTAGATTATTAATTAGCTTTGGCCCGGTCTGCTTCCTGATGACGTTCGTTAGCTCCACTCGGAAGACAAAAGCCTCGTAACCTCGTGATAAGGTAAGTAGTATAGACTACGAACAGTGGAATAGTACCATTTTTCTTTGCCCTACCCCTCTGTAACTCAATGCAGTGGTCTCTAACCTTCAGATAAGGGCCAAGTACCCAACTGGCGGCATAAGAAACGGACAAAGTTGTCAATTGATAAAAGATTGCACGCGGCCGCTTGAGAAATGCAAATCGGCAGCCAAGGAATACTAGGCCAGCACTCCAGACCAAAATTTGGATGGAACTTGAGTACCAATCTAGAGATTCCATTTTCCTTGGCACTGTTTGGGTTATAATTTCCAGAAGGGAAACAAAAAGTTTCTGGCTTTCGGCCGGAGAATAGAAGAAGGATTCTTGATGCTCATGATACCTTTGACCGTCCCTTGGCATGCCGTTTCCATTATTGTTACTCGCGCAGCAGTCTAGTAGGAGCTCATATAAAACTAAAACTAAGTTTTGTTTGTCTGAGACTGAAACCAGACACCCTTCTGAATAGATAAATGGAGAGTGATTTCCATGAAACCGACCTCTGAACCAACGACTACACAGTTGTAAAGTCAGCTTTTACTCCAGACCGAAGGCTTAGCTCGTATAGTCATACAGAAACGCTCCTGGTTTTCAGCAGGAAAAAAGGGGCGAACGTACGCATAGCCAGCAGCAGTAGCGGGAGAGGAAGATGATGATGACTCAAGTGGCCAATCACAGCAAGAGGAACCACACCGACAGCTACTTCAGCGGGAAGCAGCAGCAGCAGGCCGTCGCCACCACCGCCACCAGCAGCGGCTCGGAGGAGTTCGCGGGCATGGGGTCCAAGAAGCCGAGGAACGCCAGCCCCAGGGGCGGCGGCCCCATTTCTCCCAGGGTACGTACGGCTAAGTTTGCACATCGACCTCATACCTGTAAATTAGCTGCTGAAGTGATTTTGTTGTGATCAAGCAGGAGAAGAAAGACAAGGTCGGCGAGAGAGTGGCGGCGCTGCAGCAGCTCGTGTCGCCATTTGGGAAGGTATTTGCTTGCTTCTGCAGTGTCTTGCTCACTTCTCGTCTCTGCAAAGCAGCTCGCCTGCAATGAATGATTGTTGATTTGAGCATATTTGGTTGTGAATATGCAGACGGACACAGCTTCTGTTCTTCAGGAGGCCTCGGGCTACATCAAGTTCTTGCACCAGCAGCTCGAGGTTCTTAGCTCCCCGTACATGCGCCCTCCTCCGGCGCCCGGCGCCGAGCCTGAGGTGAGAAAGAGCTCACGCTGTTATTTTAGCCGATCCTCGCACACTATTCTGAAATTCCCTGAACATTCTGAACATGATAAACTCTGACAGAAGTATAAACCGCAGTGTATGCTTTTTTATTTGTACTGAAGAAATGCATCTTATACTGGTCGATGCAGGATCCCGACCACTACAGCCTGCGGAACCGCGGCCTGTGCCTGGTGCCGGTGGAGCAGACGCTGCAGCTGACCCAGAGCAACGGGGCCGACCTCTGGGCGCCGGCGAACACCACCAGGCGCTGCTGAAGCGAAGCCCGAGGCTGGCCTCGACGGCGGCGATGGCCGCACTGCGTGGCAGGGGTAGAATTCCGGTACAAGCGCGCGCATGGCTGACCCAATTCGGTCAATCTCTAACACAATCGTTTCGTTTCGTTTGGTTTCGTTTCTGTGAACATCCTCAGCAGACCCTGTGCTGGCGCCGGTAGTATGTAATGTGTAATCGTCGTGTATAGCGAGACGACGCACCGCCGACCGATCGGTCGATCGGTCCCCGTGGTCGTTGCGTGGGTGACTGTGGTTAACATGGTAGCGTCCTGTTGCTGTCACCGGCTAATCATCAAAATCAGCAGTTCCATTCATGCCCGTCCGTGCTCATCAACCCTTGTAGTACTAGAGAGTATAAACATGCGGTGCATGCATTTGTGCGGGGTGCGATTCTCCGGGTCCCTGTCGCCTGTCGGCGCCATGTTCAGGTGTGCTGAAAAACTGCATTTAGGCGCCCTGCGTGTCTTGTGTCGGCGGATAGTTTCTTAAATCAGTGAGCAGGGGCCAAATGCCATCAGGGCATGTGGTTGATTGGGGATCAATGCTAAAACCAGCATGTAGGTGGTCGGCCTTGTGTCGGTGGACAGTTTCTGAAATCAGCGAACGGAGCCACAAATACTCCCGCACGTGTTTTCAGGGTAGAGGCATGAACGAAGACCGGACCCAACCGGACCCAAGTAGATCCACCGAAGACTTAGTACTGATCGAATCCCGCGAGATTCGTCGGAGACACGCCTTTACATGTCCTTCCACAACACTAGATGCATCACTGAAGCAAGGCTAGACGGGGAAACCTTATTCCATTTTCTGGGAGTCGTCGTCGTCTGGTCTTTTTAAGCAGGACATAAGCCCTAAATGAACTAAAAAAAACCTAAAACGGAGCGGGATCCTCTCATCGACAAAGGCCGGGTCCATCGTTCCTCCATGACCCTACGCCCACCAGAGACGAGGCAGGCCAGCGTCGACGCTACTAAAGGTAGAGGAACCATAAGTTTCTTCTTGGAGGAGGAGGCGGTGGCTGCGTCAAGCAAACATGTCTGCCTATGTATCACTGAAGATGCTATGACCGAGGAACACACCACTTATAAGACAATTAAGCTCCACAAGTGTACGGTTGGTAAGGAAACAAAAAGTAGAAGAGAAAACCTGAAACACGAGCATCATGATCAAAACAAACTCAAAAAACCCGACACCGACCCCACCACCATGTGACCGAAGCATTGGATGCCAATCCACTGTATCAGGAGCAAAAGATATGTTAGTAGCGGTGCGAGGACTCGCGTATTGCGATGTCAATGCTTGATGGCGATTCAAACATGTATAAATTTGTATCTAAAATTGCAAAAATTCAACCATCATTTTCTAAAGTTGTGACGCCACATAACATCATAGCTATGTTTGTAGTACCGCCACTGCGGTTCATGCAACGAAAGCGTCACAATCTCTTGTTACATGATAGCAGAGCACAATGTCCTTCCGTGAGATATTTCATATTTTAGATTGTTTTTACATAACTCATAGAAAAGAAACATAAAATCCGAATAGATTGTATCGTCCATATTCTCGCGTAAAATCAAAGCTCCTCTCTCACTTTCTCCCCCTCCCTCCCTCTCTGGAAGTTGGCATGCATGTTGCATCCCATCCGGAGGCATCAATTACAAAGTTATGAGCTTTTAGGTCCCGTAGAAATCTGTTTGGCATTTAAATCTTAATTATTTTCTGGCTACCTTAATTTGAAGTAAAATTTTCATGTCATCTAAATTTCTGCAATCCAAGAAGCCATAATTTTTCCTTGTTCATTTTCGCAATGTTATCTAAATAGGGTTGTTCTTATTCTTCACTCAGCGCGAAGAATACTACCCAAAACATGTGGTGGGCCAACGACCCATGTAGTGCCTCATGTGCTTGGGAGAACATTTATTTTGGTTTACTTTATGTTTTTTTTATTTCTATCGGACTTTCGTCAATTAAAAAATTATGGGCTTTGAGGTCCCGTAGAAATCTATTTGGCATTTAAATATTATTAGTTTTTGACAACTTTAATATTAATTAAATTTGCCATGTTTTCTAAATTTCTACAATCCAAAAGGCCATAATTTTTCCATGTTGGTTTTCGCAATGATTTCTGAATAGGATTGATCCTATTTTCCACTCATGGGGAAGAATACTCCCCAAAATGTGTTGTGGGCCAACGACCTATGTAGTGCTTCATGTGCTCGGGAGAACATTTATTTTGGCCGGTTTATGCCTTTTCTTAATTTCTAGTGGTATTTTATTTCCTTAATTTTGATTTTAAAGTGTTTTATATTTCAAAAATATTCATGATTTTGAAAAATATCCAACAAAATTGGCATGCATGTTGCATCCCATCCAGAGGCAAAATTATGTGTTTTTAGGTCCCATAGAAATCTGTTTGGCATTTAAATCTTGAGTGTTTTCTGACAACTTTAATTTTAACTAAAATTTCCATGTTTTCTATATTTCTGAAATCTAAGAGGCCATACTTTTTCCTTGTTTGTTTTGTAATGATGTCCAAAATAGAGTTGCTCCTATTCTTGACTCGTCGCGAAGAATACTCCCCAAAACCTGCGGTGGGCCAACGACCCATGTAGTGGCCTGCTATGCTTGGGAGGCCATTTATTTTGGCCGGCTTATGCCTTTTTATTTCTACCGGTCTTTTATTTTTTACTTAAAAAAATCCTCAGAGGCATCAATTACAAATTATGAGCTTTGTGGTCCCGTAAAAATATGTTTGGCATTTACATCTTTATTATTTTCTAACAACTTTAATTCTAACTAAAATTTTGCAATCCAAGAGGCCATAATTTTTCCATGTTGATTTTCGCAATGATGCCTGCGTAGGGTTGCTCCTATTCTTCACTCATCAGGAAGAATACTCCGCAAAATGTACGGTGGGCCAATGACCCATGTAGTGCTTCGTGCACCCGGGAGGACATTTATTCTGGTTGGTTTATGCCTTTTTCATTTCGACCGGACCTTAGTTTCTTTAAATCCTGATTTTATAAATATTTGAACATTTTTATAATATTTATGAATTTTTAAATTTCCAACCAAACAAAAATTATAATCTTCACATTTTAAAAAATGTTCATGAAATCATTAAAATATAGAAAAGTGCAAAAATAAAAACCACTAATAATGAAACCAAAACAATTGTTGCACCCTGTAGAAAATTCAGGATGAATTAAAAAATAAAAATAAACATGCTCTTAGGTTTGTCACTTGTGTGGTGCGAGGCGAATAAGTTAAATGAACTAAGGCGCGTGTGACGCCGTGGTTTGGGAAGAATAGAAAATTGCTACTCCCTCGTGTCCATATTAATTGTTGGTGATTTAGTACAATTTTCTACAAAGTTGTATTTAACTAGCGACAATTAACATGGATCAGAGGGAGTACTAATAGGATGTTCCGTTCTCAATAGAAAAACTCTGTCATTTTCTTACTCCCTGGAATTAAGCCCATGAAACTAGCCCATCTTTATTGGGCTAACCTTCTGATTTTAACTAAATTTTCCATGTTTTCTAAATTTCTGCATTTCAAGAGGACATATTTTTTACTCGTTGGTTTCTGCAATGATGCCTATATAGGGTTGCTCTTATTCTTCACTCACTGCGAAGAATATTTCCTAAAACGTGCGGTGGGCCAACGACCCATGTAGCACTTTGTGCGCTTGGAGGACATTTATTTTGGACGGTTCATGCTTTTTAAAATTTCTACTGGTCTTTATTTTTTTCAAACTCATGATTTCTATAAATATTTGTACATTTTAAAAATATCCAGCTCAAAACAAATATAAAATGTTCACATTTTGTAAAATGTTCATGAAATCTTTAAAGTATGGAAAAAGATCAATATAAAAACTTCCACTAACAAAACCAAAACAAATGTTGCACCCAGTAGAGAACTATGGACGGATAAAAAAACAAAAGAAAAATGCTCTTTTTTTAGAGAGAAAAAAAATAAAAATGCTCTTTTTTTGAGAAATAAGAAAATCGCTCTTAGGTTTCACTTGTACGGTGCGAGGTGAATAAGCTAAATGGACTAGGCCCATGTGAGGTCGTGGTTTGGAAAAAATAGAAAATTGCTACACCCTCCTATCCATATTAATTGTTGCTGATTTACTACAATACTCCCTCCGATCCATATTAATTATTGCTGATTTACTACAATACTTCCTTTGATCCATATTAATTTTCTCTGATTTAGTACAACTTTTGGATCGGAGGAAGTACTATTTTGTATAATGAGCATAGAATAGGAAATTCTGCTCTCAATAGAAAACTCAGTCATTTTTTGACTGGCTGTCCAGAATTAAGTCGAGGAAACTAGCCCACCTTTATTGGGCTAACCTTCTCTACAAGGAAAATGGGCTTTACCTGGAGTGTTCACCCAAGTTTTTCTTTCAACAAGTTCTATGCAATCAAACCAAACCAGGTCCAAAGGAGTTTCCTTATTACCACCCCCTAGGCGAAAACTAGAGTTTCGACATCTTCCGGCGATTTTCACCGGAATCCTATCATCGGTGCTACTCTCGATCGCGATCGACTCCCCTCAACTCGGGCTCACTAAGGGGAATCCTTGAGATCTTTCCCTGCTGTGCTAGTCAGATCAGATCGCGGCTATGGCAGAGGGCAGGGGCTCTCATAGGGAGAAGGGGAAGGAGACGGCGGAGGACCTACTAGCTTGCCTTACCTTGTAGGAGGAGGAAGATAATGACTTTGTGTGGGAGGAGGAGCTTCCAGACCTGATGGAGCCGACGAAGTGGCTGGCTATCGTGAGGGTTCACACACCCAAAACCTTCAGCCCTAATGCACTGTACGGCGACATGAGGGCGGCCTGGAACCCGACGAAAATGGTAGTCTGGAGGAAGATCAGGGAGAACCTTTTTACGGTGCAATTTGGTTGCCTCACGGATTGGAAAAAATCCATGCTAGATGGCCCATGGCTGTTTAGGGATCAAGCTGTGATTCTGGAGGAGTATGATGGTTTCAAAAACCCTGATTCTTGAAAGCTTGATAAGATTGAGGTTTGGGCTCAGATCCATCGTTTGCCCGTATTTCCTTATTGAGCCGGCGGTGAAGGGGCTAGCTTCACGGATCGGCGAGATGAAGGAGGTGCAGTTGAAGCTGCCGGCGGGATTTTTCGGCGAATTTGTGAGAGTCAGAGTCAAGATTGATATAAACGCAAAAATCAAAAGATTTGTGACAGGAAAGAAAGGTGGGGAGAGGGTCAAGTACCAAGTCAAGTATGAGAACTGCCTATCTTCTGCTACAATTGTGGAGAGTTCGAGCATTGGCATGAGGAATGTGGTGACGGAATACATGATGAATCGACCTTTGAGTGGGGTGACTTCTTATATGCAGATAATGTGAGAGCTCGTACAGCAGGGCGAGGTAGTGCTCAATCCCAGAGGAGGAGATGAGGTTTTTCGATAGGGGACGGGAGCAGTATAACCCGAACCAAAGCTGACGCTTCAACGCCCGGCCACCATAGACCCCTGCAGCAGTAGTTGGGTCACAGGAGAGCACACAGGAAGGGGATGGGGAGAACGCGAAGTCCAACCCACTACCCGTAGTGGCGATGGATGTGGCCATGCAGTCAAACAAACGCACATTGGTGGAGAATGCAGCCATTGTGCCGGAGGCTAATGCAGTAGGGGTTGATCCAGAGACATCACTTGTGCTGGTGGTGAAGGAGAAAATGCCTGCGGTTCCCCCCTCCCGCCAGTGTATGTATCGCCAAGGAAGGATAGAAAGAGGACGAAGAAGGAGAGCACGGAGGACCAGTCAGAGATGGGCAATGAGGTGGTTGAGGGTAGGAGCATGGAGGGGACTTCAACCACACATGATGCAATATCGGCAGACTCCCATGAGGAGTACCATCGGGCGCAATGATATCGTCAGGTGGAATTGTCATGGTGCGGGCAAAGCCGCGACAGTCAGAGAACTTCACGATATTGCGAAAAAGTTTGCCCCTACCCTGATTTGTATTATTGAAATGCAAATTGACGGAACTAGGGTAGAAAATTTAGCTGGGAGTATTGGGTATGACAGTGGCTATGTTGGAAGTAGTCAAGGAAGAAGTGCTGGTCTAGGCTTGTTCTGGAATAATCCAATAAAAATTGAATTTTGGGATACTTGGCTTATCATATTGATTGTTCGGTAGAGGAACCAGGGGCCAGTCAATGGAGGGCAACGGTTTTCTATGGAGAAGCACAAACACATCTCAGGTACAAGGCATGGGATGTCTTGAAGGGGATTAGCACTTTGAGCAGTCTCCCTTGGCTATGCATCGGTGACTTCAATGAAGTTCTACGTTCGGATGAACATGAAGGTACGGGAGAAAGAAGTAATGCACAAATCTAGGGTGTTCGTGATGCGGTGGATGTTTGCATGTTGATGGATATTGGCTACCAGGGCCATTTTTGGACATTTGAGAAGAAGGTCATGGGAGGAAGTTACACTAGGTTCAGGCTTGACAGAGCCCTAGCTACTACTGAGTGGAACGAGCTGTACCCGGACGCACAAGTGAAGCATTTCTCAGCAGCGTCTTCTAACCACTGTCTCAATTCTATTGAACATGCATGGGGCTGTTCCTACAAAAAAGAAACATTGTTTCAGATACGAAGTGATGTGGGAGACGCATGAAACCTGGGGAGAAACGATACTAGCGAACTGGACCGAAGGGGGTGCAGCGAAGAAACTTGATGACCTGCGAGCCAAACTAGCCAGAGTTGCAGGGAGGTTGTGGTCGTCAAACAGAAATACATTTGGTATGGTCAGAAAAGAAATCAAAGGCCTGAAGATGGAGTTGGAGTGGCTACAAAATGTACCAGGCAGAACAGGGCTGAGCCATATTGAGATTAAGATCAGCGAGAAGCTCGTTGAACTCTACCACAGAGAGGAGCTGATGTGGAGACAAAGATCCCGTCCTGAGTGGCTCACAGCAGGTGACAGAAATACGAGGTTCTTCCATCTTTGGGCAAGCCAACGAAGATAGAGAAATATGATCAAAGCCTTCGCAAATTCTTTGGGCATCCTTACTGATGATCAAGAGAAACTAAAAACTATGGCAAATGATTTTTATAAAACCCTTTACACATCCGAAGGGGTAGCGGGAATGGATGATGTCCTCTCCAAGGTCCTAGAGAAGGTGACGGAAGATATGAATGCAATGTTGATTGCGCCGTACACTAATGATGAGGTAAAAATAGTGCTCTTCCAAATGTTCCCAACCAAGTCACCGGGACCAGACGGATTTCCTGCCCATTTTTATCAGGGACATTGGGACATTTGTGGACACGAGCTGACTAAGGCAGTACTCAAAATTGTCTGGGGAGAGGAAGAGGTAGACTGCATTAACGACACGATGCTCGTCCTAATACCGAAGGTTTTAAACCCAACTCTTCTTTCTCAGTTTCGTCCCATCATTCTATGTAATGTGATCTATAAAATTGCATCAAAAGTTGTTGCAAAAAGTTGATCCTTCCAGATATTATTTCAGAGGAGCAGCCTGCCTTTGTCCCAGGGAGGCTGATTACAGATAACATAATTTGTGTGTATGAATGCATGCACTTTATGAAGATGAGTAAGTCCAGATCTAATAGCTTTTGTGCTTTGAAGCTTGATATGATGAAAGCTTATGATAGATTGGAGTGGCCATACCTGCGGGCAATGATGGAGAAGTTGGGCTTTGCTCACTCCTGGATCAACATTGTAATGGGGATGGTGCAGTCAGTATCATTTTCAGTCCTGTTTAATGGTGAGAAGCTAGAGAAATTCACTCCTACTAGAGGTATCTGACAGGGAGATCCTATATCTCCTTATCTCTTCTTGATTGTAGCAGAGGGCCTTTTGTGCCTTTTGAAATACAGTTCTCAGTCGTGTGCGTTTGAAGGAGTTAGGGTGGCTCCAACAGCCCTGGTTGTTAACCATGTACTCATTGCTGACGATAGCCTGCTGCTTTTCAAGTCAAGTGTTGAGGGGGAAACGATGGTGTCAAACCTTTTGGAGACATATTGTAATGCTTCAGACCAGAGAATTAACCATGACAAATCTTCTATTCATTTCAGCAAAGGATGCCCGCAAAATCTAAGAGATGGCATAAAGAACACTCTCAATGTGTTTAATGAAAGCCTAAGTGATAGATACTTAGGGATGCCCACTGATGTTGGACAGTCAAAGATGGGAACCTTCAAATATCTCAGGGACAGATTCTGGGAGAAGGTTAGAGGGTGGATGGAGAAACTCCTTTCTGCTGCAGGTAAGGAAGTACTTATTAAGGCAGTTGCTCAGGCAATACCTGTGTACTCAATGGCATGTTTCAGGTTACCATGAGGCCTATGTGAGAACATCACGTCGGTCATCCGACAGTTCTGGTGGGGGAGCAAGCAAAGTAGAAGGAAACCAACATGGGTGTCATGGGATATTATGACAAAGTTGAAGTATCTTGGCAGCATGGGGTTCAGGTACATGGAGATTTTTAATCTCGCCTTGCTTGCACGGCAGGCTTGGAGGCTGCTGGTTGAACCCAATTCTCTTAGTGCAAGGATTTTGAAAGCAGTTTATTTCCCTATGTAGGATCGAAAGTTTGTCTAGAGGGGGGGGGGTAGACTACTTGGCCAAATAAAAATCTAGCCTTTTCCCAATTTTAAGTCTTGGCAGATTTTAGCAACTTAGCACAAGTCAAGCAATCAACCTACACATGCAATTCTAAGAGTATGGTAGCGGAATGTAAAACATTGCATATGAAGGTAAAGGGAAGGGTTTGGAGAGGGCAAACGCAATGTAGACACAGAGATTTTTGGCGTGGTTCTAATAGGTGGTTGTCGGTGTCAAAACCGGCGGATCTCTGGTAGGGGGTCCCGAACTGTGCGTCTAGGTGGATGGTAACAGGAGACAAGGGATACGATGTTTTTACCTAGGTTCGGGCCCTCTCGATGGAGGTAAAACCCTACTCCTGCTTGATTAATATTGATGATACGGGTAGTACGAGAGTAGATCTACCACGAGATCAGAGAGGCTAAACCCTAGAAGCTAGCCTATGGTATGATTGTTGTTCGTCCTACGGACTAAAACCCTCCGGTTTATATAGGCACCGAAGAGGGTTAGGGTTACACATAGTCGGTTACAATGGTAGGAGATCTACATATCCGTATCGCCAAGCTTGCCTTCCACGCCAAGGAAAGTCCCATCTGGACATGGGATGAAGTCTTCAATCTTGTATCTTCATAGTCTAGGAGTCCGGCCAACGGTGATAGTTCGGCTATCCGGACACCCCCTAATCCAGGACTCCCTCAGTAGCCCCTGAACCAGGCTTCAATGACGATGAGTCCGGCGTGCATATTGTCTTCGGCATTGCAAGGCGGGTTCCTCCTTCGAATACTTCATAGAAGATTTTGAACACAAGGATAGTGTCCTGCTCTGCAAAATAAGTTCCACATATCACCGTAGAGAGAATAATATTTACACAACTTCAATCTGCTGACATATTCCGTGGCATCACACCATGGCCAAGTCTTTATTCGAATCGTTTTTACTGTTCCACCTCAGCGCGTTTAGCGAGGTGGTTTCCTTGGCACGTCTTGTCAAAGCAGAGATCGTGTCCCCTTATTCCGGGATTCTCATCAATACGGGCGTGGGTAACCCAACCATGCCATCAATTACGGTGCTTGGGAGATAAGCGAGTTTTACCAGGCCGGTGGGGACGCATAGCTTCATCCGTCCATATAAAGGGATAAGGATCCACTTTTTCACACACGCCTTCTCCTCCTTTGCTCATCCATTTTCGCGCACTCGAGCTCCAGCGCCCAAGTCCGCACATCTCGCCTCAACCTTTCCCAGCCATGTACGGAGCGGGAGGCAAGTGGATGGCCTCCTCCGTCACGGAGGGGCACATCAAAAAGTTGAGGAATGCCGGATACCTGCACAACGACATCGCGCACCGGCTTCCAGACGAGGGGCAGCTCGTCCCCACCCCCAGGCCCCATGAGAGGGTGGTGTTCCTCCCCCATTTCCTCCGCGGACTGGGCTTCCCACTCCACCCATTTGTTCGAGGGCTCATGTTCTACTACGGCCTGGATTTCCATGATCTGGCCCCGAACTTCATCCTCAACATCTTGGCGTTTATCGTCGTGTGCGAGGCCTTCCTCCGCATCAAGCCCCACTTCGGCTTATGGCTGAAGACCTTCAATGTCAAGCCGAAGGTGGTGGGCGGACAGTAGGTGGAGTGCGGAGGCGCCATGGTGGGCAAGATGTCCAATGTTACATGGCTCGAGGGCTCCTTCGTGGAAACCATCAAAGGGTGGCAATCGGGGTGGTTCTACATCACCGAGCCGCATGACCCTGAATGGGCAGCGGCCCCCGAATTCCGTTCTGGCATCCCCACACGGCTCACCTCCTGGAAAGAGAAGGGCCTGACATGGGGCAATTCGGAAGAGCTGACCGGACTCCAAACCTGCGTCCAAAACCTTGTGAACAAGAAGCTCAAGCTTGTCAACATAGTCCAGGTCATGCTCATCCGCCGGATCCTCCCGTGCGAACAACGGGCCTTCAACTTGTGGGAGTTTGATCCGGCACAGCACAAAACCTTGAGCAGGCTCTTCGACACTACGTACGAAGATGCCTGGAAGGTGCTGTTCAAGGGCGCCGAGGCTCCCGCATCCGCTACCGAAGATCGCGGATTCAACTCGCAGCGTCAAGCCAACGAGGTAAGCTATTTTACCCTTTACAGGACACTTGTTTTTCATAGTTTGACTCTATGCGGGATCTAAACTCCCTTACCTTTGACAGGACTGGCAGAAGACGTCCGGGCAGGTTGACTGTCCGGCTCCCTTGCCAGAAGACCCAGCGGACGCCCGATTGACGGGGCTGCTGGTTCCGGCGCCTCACGTGGTGCCGGAGAAGAAGGCCAAGAAGAATGCCACGAGAACTCGAAAGAGTTCCCGGCGCCAGGTGTTATTGGACTCATCGTCCGATGACTATGAGGCGGACTCCTCCCGCGAAGACGAGGAGGAGGAAAAAGAGGCCTCTCCCCCAGCGGGGGGAGAGAAGAAAAGGAAGGCCGCCCCAACTGGGGAGGCCGGAGGGTCCAAGAAGGGAAGGACCCTTCCTCCGGACTACTCCACCAACGCCGACGACGGCGAAGAGGAGTGGCCACCGAGGGCTAAGCCCCTGGCGACATCGTAAGTATCCGGATACCAGAATCACTCATGGCGTTTCGTTTGTCGCATAGAATCTCCTAATGCCGAATACAACCCTGCAGCCCGCCCAAGGACGGGCTCGACACTTCAATGAGCGGCTCCCTGGCTCCGTCGGACGTGAATAGCACTTCACTTCCGGCCGCCTCCTCTCCTCGCGCTGCGGATGACGCCGAGGTGGGCTCCCAAAAGGGGCCCAGCCAGGAGGAGGAGGAGGTCCCGGAGGCGCGCAAGGCAACCTCCCGGACTCCGGGCATAAGGGGGATCAAACTCCAAAGGGCTCTAAGTCCGGCCCTCGGCCGGACTCCACACCGAAACCTTCAGTGGTTCCAGAGTCCGGCAGGTGGCCCCTTCATAAGAAGGGCGAGACTGCGACACCGGTGGCCTCCGTCCAACCAGAGGCGCCGGATAATTTGCTGGAGGCGCTTAACGGCGCCTCCATCAACGAGGAGCACTGCACTGTTATGAGTGTGGTGATCCAGAAAGTTCAGTCCGCCAAGAGCGGGCTGACTGAAGCTTGTGCCAGCCTTCTAACAAGCTTTGAGGTATGTAAAAATATTACCGCATAGTCAGTAGCCCCTGATGCTCAGTTTGGTGTTCGGAAAGGAAAGGCGAACTGAGGATCTAAAAAGATGTACGTAGGAGTCTAACATAAGTATGTCAATATGGGGAATGCAGGCTGCGCTGCTGACCTCTGCCGCACTGATTGCGGAGGTCGATGCATTGAAGCAGAGCCTTGAGCGATCCAAGAACGAGCTCGGCCTTGCCAAAAAGCAGCTCGAGGACAAGGAAGGTAAGTAATACCTTATGGAAGTATATAAAAGATGTGGTTGCAAAAAATAGCAGGAATAACATGAGAATTGCAGGGGCCACGAACGAGATGGCGACCTTGAAGGAAGCGGTGTCCAAGGCCGAAAGCAATGCGGCCGCGGAGTGCACCGAGCGAGAGAAGCAGGAGGCACGGGTGGCGGAGGTGCGGCAAGAGCTCCAGGCTCTCGTGGAATAACACGAGAGTTTGGAGCGTGACTCAAAGACTCGAGAGTCCGAGCTCGCCTCGGCTCTTGAGAGCGCCAAAGCCGCTAAGGCCGAAGCCCAAAAAGCCCTCCAGGAAATTGAGGCGATGAAGAAGATAGCGGCGGGTAAGGCATTCTTCATGCAAAGCAAGCACGTGAAAGTGAATTACTTGTTACTTACCCGAATCCGGAGCTCTCCAGGAGCATTCGTAGATCTGCCCCGCAGTGTGTCCGACGCTGCCGCATTCTACCAGGCTGAGGAGGGGAGCTCGACGGAGAAGGTGTTCTGGTCTCAGTATGCTGAGGCCGGACACCCGATGCCCTTGAGCGACCAGCTGAAGCAGCTGGTCGAGCTCCATAAGGTGGCCGAACAGGCCATGAAGGGCATCATAGTTCGGTTGTGGCCTAATGAAGCCATGCCTGGGAGCTACTTCGGGCTGGTGAGGCGGCTGGTGGACGCCTGTCCATGGATTGAAGTCGTCAAGCACTCCGTCTGTATCGAAGGTGCCCGTAGGGCCCTTGCCCGTGCTAAAGTGCACTGGGGCAAGATGGACACTGAGAAGCTTATGACGGACGCTCCACCGCCGGGCAGGGAGTATCGCACGCCCAAGATGTATTATGCGGGCGTCCTGAAGGGTGCCCGCCTTATAGCGGGTGAATGCTCCAAAGATGTAATTTTTGAGTAAACTCGCATTTGTTATCCTGTACGCTTGAAAACTTGTTCATATGCGCTAAGCAATGCTTGTGAATTTAAAATATTACCTTTTGTGCGGCTGTTTATTAAACTTGAGAGATGGCGAGTCGTCGGCTTCTGCCCCCATGCCGCGAGTGCTGGGGTGTCGGTGTCAAAACCGGCGGATCTCGGGTAGGGGGTCCCGAACTATGCGTCTAGGCGGATGGTAACAGGAGACAAGGGACACGATGTTTTTACCCAGGTTCGGGCCCTCTCGATGGAGGTAAAACCCTACTCCTGCTTGATTAATATTGATGATACGGGTAGTACAAGAGTAGATCTACCACGAGATCAGAGAGGCTAAACCCTAGAAGCTAGCCTATGGTATGATTGTTGTTCGTCCTACGGACTAAAACCCTCCGGTTTATATAGGCACCGAAGAGGGTTAGGGTTACACAGAGTCGGTTACAATGGTAGGAGATCTACATATCCGTATCGCCAAGCGTGCCTTCCACGCCAAGGAAAGTCCCATCCGGACACGGGACGAAGTCTTCAATCTTGTATCTTCATAATCCAGGAGTCCGACCAACGGTGATAGTTCGGCTATCCGGACACCCCCTAATCCAGGACTCCCTCAGTGGTGCTATCGTACATCCTTGTTGATGGAGACTTCAACCCACGAAGGGTAACAGTTGCGCGACTCCACGGAGGGCTCCACCCACGAAGGGTACACGAAGAAGCAACCTTGTCTATCCCACCATGGACATCACCCACGAAGGACTTGCCTCAATCGGGTAGATCTTCACGAAGTAGGCAATCTCCTTGCCCTTACAAACTCCTTGGTTAAACTCCACAATCTTGACAAAGGCTCCCAAGTGACACCTAACCAATCTAGGAGAAACCACTCTCCAAAAGGTAATAGATGGTGTGTTGATGATGACTCCTTGCTCTTGTGCTTCAAATGATAGTCTCCCCAACACTCAACTCTCTCACACAGATTTGGATATGGTGGAAAGATGATTTGAGTGGAAAGCAACTTGGGGAAGGCTAGAGATCAAGATTCTTGTGGTTGGATTGGAATGTCTTGGTCTCAACACATGAGTAGGAGAAAATGAGTAGTGGAAGTGTAGGCACGTTCTGATGGCTCTCTCACGAATGGAGAAGGGGGTGGAGGGGTATATATAGCCTCCACACAAAATCTAACCATTACACACATTTTACCAAACTTGGCCAAACCGAATAGAGAAACTCGATGGGACCGATCTAGTTCAAAATGTGAAAGTTAGGATTTTCGGTGGGACCATCATGATCAAATCGGTGGGACCGATGCTCTAGGTTTAGGGCAAAACCTCATCTCGGTGAGACCGATCGCATGAACTCGGTGAGACCGATTTCAGCAGTTAATCAAACAGAGAGTTGGTTAAGCAAACTCGGTGGGACTGATTACTCATTTCGATGAGACCGAAACGTTGCAAAAAGGAAACGAAGAATTTGCGTTGCAAACTCGGTAGGACCAATCACTCATTTCGGTAAGACCGAAACATTAGGAAAGGAAACAGGGAGTTTGCAATCCCATCTCAGTGAGACTGAAATCCCTACTGGTGAGACCGAACAGATTAGGGTTTCTGGCTATGGCTATGTCAAGTGAACTCGGTGGCGCCGGATGAATCAAATCGGTGGGGCCGAGTTTGAATTTAGGTTTAGGACACATGTGGAAATGAGAAAGTGGTTGAGGGTTTTGGAGCATATCACTAATTATTTTTGAGCAAGTGGACCATTAAGCAACACCTCATCCCCTTTTAATAGTATTGGCTTTCCTATGGACTCAATGTGATCTTGGATAACTAAAACAAAATGAAGAGTCTTGATCTTTTGCCAATATGTGTCCTTCGCATTTTGAGGGGTCCACATCTCTAGTCCATGCCATGCCAATCATTGAACTTTATGAAACATTTAACTTGAATGGATATTAGTTCAATGAGCTATATGTTGTTATGAATTAACAAAACCACCCGGGGATTAGTTGCACTTTCAATCTCCCCTTTTTTGGTAATTGATGACAACATATAGATCAAAGCTTCAACAAATGATAATATAAATGAAGTACATCGTCGGTTTGAGAAGTATGTGATAAGCAAGAGCTCCCCCTAAATTTGTGCATTATTTAAAAATTTGCTTTTGAATGCAAATGCACACTCGATTAGGATCATGGGTTACTCTTCCATGTCACATACATCTTGGTGGAGAGCTCAAAATGATAGAATCGTGGAAACACTAGCACCCAAATCACACAAAGCATGGCATTCATAATCTTTAATCTTGATCTTAAAAGTAGGCTCCCACTCATCATAAAGTTTTCTAGTGATAGAAACTTCTAATTCAAGCTTTTCTTCAAAAGATTGCATCATAGCATCAACAATATGTTTAGTAAAAGCTTTGTTTTGATTATAAGCATGAGGAGAATTTAACACGGATTGCAACAAGGAATACAATCCATTAAAGAAAAATTATCATAATTAAGTTCCTTGAAATCCAAAAGAGTGGGTTCATTGCTACTTAAAGTCTTGACCTCTCCAATCCCACTTTTATCAATTTTCGCATCTAGATCTAAAACTCTGAATCACTGGGACGCCTTTTAACTAAAGTTGACTCATCTCCAGTTCCATCTTTATCAAGATTAATATTGTAAAACAAAGAATCGATAGGAGTTACATCAATAACTTTTAGATCTTCATCATTATTATCATGAAAACTAGAAGAACACGCTTTTACAAACCAATTTTTTTAGCACGCATCTTAGCGGTTCTTTCTTTACACTCATCAATGGAAATTCTCATGGCTTTGAGAGACTCGTTCATATCATGCTTAGGTGGGATAGATCTAAGTTTCAAAGAATCAACATGAATAGAAATTCTATCAACGTTCCTAGCCAAATCATCAATCTTGAGAAATTTTTCTTCAATCAGAGCACGAACTCATAAATTCTTTAACACTATTATCAAATAAGAGGGCATCTTTTTAAAATTTCCATTGGAATTGTTGTAGGAATTACCATAATTATTAGAGGAATTACTAGGAAATAGCCTACGACTAAAATTGCCTCTATACTCGATGTTACCAAAATTGTTCCTACCAACAAAATTTACATCCATAGATTCATTATTATTCTCAATCAAAGTGGACAGAGGCATATCATTTGGATCAGAAGAAACATTCTTATTAGCAAATAATTTCATAAGTTCATCCGTCTTTCCACTCAAAACATTAATATCTTCAATCGCATGAACCTTTTTACTAGTGGATCTTTAGGTGTGCCTGTCGGTGTCAAAACCGGCGGATCTCAGGTAGGGGGTCCCGAGCTGTGCATCTAAGGCTAATGGTAACAGGAGGCGGGGGACACAATGTTTACCCAGGTTCGGGCCCTCTCGATGGAGGTAATACCCTACTTCCTGCTTGATTGATCTTGATGATATGAGTATTACAAGAGTTGATCTACCACGAGATCATAGAGGCTAAACCCTAGAAGCTAGCCTATGGTTATGATTGTTGTTGTCATACGGACTAAACCCTCCGGTTTATATAGACACCAGAGGGGGCTAGGGTTACACAGAGTCGGTTAGAGAGAAAGGAATCTTCACATCCGAATCGCCAAGCTTGCCTTCCACGCAAAGGAGAGTCCCATCCAGACACGGGACGAAGTCTTCTATCTTGTATCTTCATAGCCCAACAGTCCAACATACGCATATAGTCCGGCTATCCGAGGACCCCTTAATCCAGGACTCCCTCAGTAGCCCCTGAACCAGGCTTCAATGACGATGAGTCCGGCGCAGATTGTCTTCGGCATTGCATGGCGGGTTCCTTCTCCGAATACTCCACAGCGGATCTTGAACATAAGAATTGTGTCCGGCTCTGCAAAAAAAATTCCACATACCACAGTAGGGAGTATAATATCCCACGAGTCCAATCTGCTGACAACTCATAGCGTGACATCACGCCACGGCCTGGTCTTCATTCGAACCGTTTTTATTCCGCCCCTCCGTATTTCGAGGCACGGTTTCATTGGCACGTCTTGTCGAAGCAGAGATCGTGTCCCCTTATCACGAGATTCTCATCAATACGGGCATGGGTAACCCAACCATGCCATCAGCATGGCACTTGGGAAAATAAGCGAGTTTTAGGGCGAACGGGGTGGCACACGATTTTTACTGCCTTTATAAAGGGATAAGGATTCCCCTCTTTAACCCACGCCCTCTTCTTCCTATGCTCATTCATCCTCGAGCTCCAATGCCCAAGCACCCATTTCTTCCGCCCAAAAAGCACTCCAATCATGTCTGGATCCGGAGCTGGAGGCAAGTGGATGGCCTCCTCCGTCAAGAAGGAGGACATCAAGAAGCTCCGAGAGGCCGGGTACTTGTCCGAAGACATCGCTCATCGGCTTCCGGCCAAGGGACAGATCATCCCCACCCCAGAGCCCCAAGAAAGGGTGGTATTTCTTTCCCACTTTGTCCGCGGGCTGGGGTTCCCCCTCCACCCGTTCGTCCGCGGACAGATGTTCTACTACGGGCCGGACTTCCACGACTTTCCCCCCAACTCCATCCTCAACATTTCGGCATTCATTGTCGTGTGTGAGGCCTTCCTCCGCATCCCACCTCACTTCGGCCTATGGTTGAAGACCTTTAATGTGAAGCCCAAGGTGGTGAATGGCGAACAAGCGGAGTGCGGAGGCACTATGGTGGGCAAGATGCCCAATGTTACCTGGCCTGAGGGCTCCTTTGTGGAGACCGTGAAGGGGTGGCAATCGGGTTGGTTCTACATCACTGAGCCGCGCGGCGCCAACTGGGCGGTGACCCCCGAATTCTGATCCGGAGTCCCCATGCGGCTCACCTCCTGGCAGGAGAAGGGTTTAGCCTGGGGCTCAGCGGAAGAAGTGACCGGGCTCCAGACGTGTGTCCAGAACATGATTGACAAGAAAATCAAGCTTGTCAACGTGGTCCAGGTCATGCTCTTCCGCCAGATTCTTCTATGCCAGATCCAGACTTGTAACCTGTGGGAGTTCGACCCGGCCAAGCACTAGACGCTGCTGGAGCTCTTTGATACGACACACGAAGACATCTGGAAAGTGCTTTTTAAGGCCGGCGAGGTACCACCGCCCACGTCCGAAGATCACGGGCTCAGGGTAAAACGCCGGGCTAATCTGGTAAGTTCTTTTATGTTTGCAAGGAATATCCTTTGCCGGCATATCTGCGGGAGGAGCCTAAGCCGCAATGCCAATCTTTTAGGCCTGGGTAACGATAGCGGAGCAAATCGATTGTCCAGCTCCGCTGCCCGAAGATCTAGAAACTGAAAGTGCGTTATATCGACTGGAGGGGGGGTGAATAGGCGATTTTTATGAATTCTTCACTGAGGAATTTGCTGGTGAGGAAATTCCTTAGCGAAGAACTACTTGCAGCGGAATAAGTACTCAGAAGTAAGCATGACAGAATACACACATGGTCATCATGATGAATTGAAGATAAACACAGAGTACAGAAAGCGTAAACACATGATAACACAAGATGAAGACAAACAGACTGAAGAAATTGAACTGAGGAAATTGAGAAAGTCTTCAGTCAAAGTCTTCAAACACAGATATGAACAATCACTCAACACAGTAATGAGGGAATGAAGGAGTTGAGGAAATAGAACCAGTAAGGTTGGTGAAGACAATGATTTGGTAGACCAGTTCCAACTGCTGTCTCAGTTGTACGTCTGGTTGGAGCGGCTGAGTATTTAAACTCGAGGACACACAGTCCCGGACACCTAGTCGCTGAGCACGCAGCTCAGGACACCAAGTCCTCACCGTATTCTCCTTGAACTAAGGTCACACAGACCTCGTCCAATCACTCGTGGTAAGTCTTCAGGCGACTTCCAAACCTTCACAGACTTCGGTCACTCGGCGATCCACAATTCCTCTTGGATGCTCTAGACCATGACGCCTAACCGTCTGGAAGAAGCACCAATCTTCAAAGGTAACAAGCGTCGGATCCACGCAGGATCAATCTCTTCAGTGATGCTCAATCACTTTGGGTTTGTTGGTGTTTGGGTTTGGGTTTTTCCTCACACGATGATTTTCGCTCAAAGTCCTCGGAGGATGGGTTGCTCTCAAATGACAAGTGTTAGTTTCTCTCGGAGCAGCCAACCAGCTAGTGGTTGTAGGGGGCGGCTATTTATAGCCTAGGGAGCAGCCCGACATGATAGGACATAAATGCCCTTCAATGATATGACCGTTAGGTGGATAAGATATTTTGGGACAGCTGGCGCGCAGCACAACAACGGTCGGAAATTTGACTCTCAAATTCCTTAGGGCTATCATGTTCCTTACTGTGTAGGCAATCCGCACTGGCGAACTCCTAACTCCTCAGTCAGAACAAATTCCTCAACGACCAGAAGAACTTCGTCTCTGTCACTGAAGAAATTGACTGAACTGTATGAGATTTCCAATGGCTTCACTCAAAGGGATTGGTAGGTGTAGGATTTTGAGTTGAGCATCACATGGAAATTTTTCCTTAGTATTTCCTCGACCCCCTTTAACAGTACGGTGTTTCTTATGACTCAAGAAAGAGAAAAACAAAACTATGAAAACGAAAGTCTTCAAGCTTCGTATTCCTTGCATGAATATCAAGTCTTCACGGACACACCAATTTCTTCACTTTCAAAGTCTTCATGAAAGTCTTCAGGAATACCAAAATCTTCAGTCGAAGATATTCATTTTTAGGGGTCAACTTTCTCTGTAAATATCAAACTCCTCATAGACTTATAGACCTGTGTACACTCATAAACACATTAGCCCTTAACCTATAAGTCTTCAATACACCAAAATCACTAAGGGGCACTAGATGCACTTACAATCTCCCCCTTTTTCGTGATTGATGACAATATAGGTTAAGTTTTCAACGGGGATAAACATATGAAGTGTAAGTACTGATATTGAGGAATTTGATTGCAAGATATAGAAGAACTCCCCCTGAAGATGTGCATAGTGAGAAATTTGCTTTTGAAGCAATGCACACTTGAAGAGTTGAATCATGGAGATCTCCCTCTATATCTTGTAATTCATACATGAATTTTACATATAATATGAAGAATTTGAAATGCATGATGAAATATGGTGCCTGAAGAGATTCAGCATGCGAGCAATAATTTTAACGAGGAACAAGCATGCAGAATAACGCATCAAAAGTGTCAGAGCACAGTGCATCAAAAGTATCAGAGCACCATCGGGTTTAAGATGACAACTCGATCCAATAAAAGTTTCAGAAGAGCGAGAGTTGTAACTTAGAAAAAAACACCCATATAATAGACCCGCTTGAACACTAACTCAGATTTCTCCCCCTTTGTCATCGAATGACCAAAAGGATCAAAACTGAGGACTAACACCCCTGAAGAATATCAAGTTCATGGAGGAGCGCCAGCGTTGTCGGGGTCGGTTATCGTAGTAGGGCCTGCCACAGTGTCGTCCAAGTCTTCATTTTCATCGGTGTCGCGCGATGAAGAATAAGAGCTGGCCACCAAGGAAGGAACCTTGACCTTCTTGAATTTCTTCGGTGGAGGTGCAGACCAGTCAAATTCTTCCTTGAGACCCATGCTCTTCAGATCTTCTGTGCTGTAGATATGAGATAGAATAGCCCAGGTACGGTTGAAGGTTTCATGGAGGTAGTATTGGTTTTTCTTCACTGCATTGTGTGTTGAGGTCATGTTGTAAAGAATTGAACCAAACTGACGCTTGACCCATTTATGATTGCGATCAACTTTTTGATGAAGACTGAGGAGTAACTCACGATCAGTCATCACCCTGGGTGCTGTGGCTTGAGGAATTTTCTTGGCAGGGGTGTTGGCAGCAGAGTCATGTGTGGCAGAGTAATCATTGGTGGAGTAGGATGAAGCCTTGCGAAATTGACCATCCAATGGACGAATGCCTTCATCTATCACAGCAGTTGCCTTGCCTTTGTCATCAGCTGAGGAAAATGTCCGTTTGAGGACTTCAATTGGAGGCAAGTTGCTACCATGGTTCAGAGTATCAGCCTTGTAGTTGAGTGAAGACCTTGTCCTAATGAACCTCATAATCCATGGCGCATAAGGCTTCAGCTCAAATGGTGACATAGCAATATTTGCCAGAGTCCTCATGAAGAAATCATGGAAGTTGACGGGAACGCCATGAATGATATTGAAAAGCATATTCTTCATGATGCCAACGACTTCTTCATCATTTGAGTCGTGGCCTTTGATAGGACTCATTGTCTTCGTCAGAATGCGATAGACAGTCCATGGCACATACAGTAATTCCTTGACGAGGAATTTGGTTCGAGGGGCCTGCCCTGGCTTCAAAGGCTTCATCAGCACTTGCATGTAATGATTTGTAAGCTCAGGTTCATTGTAGACGCAACGAGCACCATCAAGGGGAGGACTGAGTGGGAGGGCACAAAGCAATTCAGTTGCTAGTGCCTTGTAGTGAGTATTTTCTGACATCCAGTCCAGCACCCATGAGTTCACATCTTCAGAATTTCCTGTGATGTGTAGCGTTGCAAAGAATTGAAGAATGCGTTCTTCATTCCAATCACAGATGTTAGTGCAGAAATTCAGCAATCCAGCACCGTGAAGAACACTTAGGACTGGCTCAAAGCACGGTAGAGATTCCATGTCCATGTGAGGAATGTGTGCATGATCGAAGACTTTGTCTTTGTCGAATAGCACAGAGGAATAGAAATTTGCTTGACTAGCAGTCTAGAAACGCCTCTTCCTTATGCGAGCATAATCATAGGGATTGTAGTCGGTGAAGAACACATGCTCGTTGAAGAAATCAGCAGCCTTGAACTTTTGCTTCTTTGAGAATGGATCCTTTGGCTTGGGCACAGGAGTGTCAGTGAGTTGCATCACAACCTCAGGAATCGCAATCTCCGGTTCTTCAGGCTGAGGAATTTCTGGTTCCTCTTCAATGGCAGTCTGCATGTTCAAAGTATTAGCAGCAGCAGTTTCTTCAGCACTAGTGGCTGGAATTTCTTCATGCACAGACAAGGTAGGATGATTTTCTTTAGAGCCTATTTGAACGGTTGGTGCAGGGGACTGAGGTATTTGCTATAGTGGGGTGAAGTGTGGAGAATTGGGATGCTGACTTTCCCAAAAGTCATCATTCATCACAAGCGTAGTGCATCCAATATCCACGTCTTCATCTGCAATCCCTTCAACATCACAGGCTGTGAACTGAGGCATTGGATGTTGAGGACTTTGCCGGAGCAACTGAGGACTTTGGGGGAGGAGCTGAGGACTTTGGAGGAGTAGGAGCAGCATGAGGAATTGGCCGTGAGGGCTTTGAAGAATTTGGCCATGAGGGCTTTGAAGATTCTAGCCGTGAGGGCATTGCGAGGAACTTGGCCGTGAGGGCACAGTTGGTGAAGCACTTGGCTTGTGAGCGGGCTTCTTTGCCATCGATTTTCTAGGCTTGTCAGAGGCCTTTGTGGCAGCAGCACCAGTAGAGTCTTCATTAAATTTCCTCACTGCTTCTTTGGCTTGTCTTGACAACTTGGCTTGGCGTTTGGCCCATTCTTGAGGGAAATCCTCACCACACTTGATGCTGGTGGGGTCAGCTTCTTGGCCAGGTGCCAATGGAGCTCTTGGGCAGGGAGGATTTAGAGCGAATTTCTTCATATACTTTGGAGTTACATATCTATACTCCCTCCATTCTCTTGCCCATCTCCTTTCAATCCTTTGTATGCGTACCTTGCGCTGATTTTTGTTCTCCTTTCCGAACTTAGCCTCATCAGGTGTGCAATAGTCAGCATAGATGTCCTCAGGAATTTCAAATGCAGTCATGACCTCAGGCCTCTTTCCTCCTTTCTATGATTTCTTACCTTCTGCCATATTCTTCAGTTGAGGGATTTGAACAATCGAATTCTCTAAAGAAGTATGCAACTTTTCTTCGAGGATCGCTGCAAATGAGTTAAGTTGATGAGAACCTAGTGATTCTGCAGCGGACATGAGTACCTGTGAACAGAGTATAGTTGCGAGGAATTTGAAGAGGTCATATGCATTCTTAGAAGGTTTTCAAAAAGAACAAGTTTGAGGAATTTGACCAGATGAGTCTTGAAGAATTTCACTAAGCGTTCTTTGTCTTAGGTTCCAGAGTTGTATAGATTGAGGATCCACACAATTGAGGAATCTTGAAGATAAATGATGCTTAGAGAAACGAATCAAGAGCAGATGACTAGTGAGGTGTTTTGTGTGTGAGGATTCGAAGAATAAAACACCTTTGAAGATTTTGTAGAGAAAATTTGAATCAAAGAGGGCAGTAAAAGGAACTTTTAATTACCCTTGATGAAGAACACGACGAACTGAGAAGTGTAGATTTGAAGCTCGTCAGTTCAGATCTTCCACGCCCTAACTTGGCGGAGGAAGACAGCTACAACGGCGGCGGAGTGAAGATTTCCGCGGCCGGCGCGAGTACGACGATGACGAGGTCGAGGCAGTGAAGCTCTTCCTCACCGGCAACGATGGAGTAGCGGCGGCTCTAGGGTTTGAGAAGCTCGAGCGAGAGAGAGAGAGAGCGGTCGAGCGGAGTAAAGGAAGTGAGGAAGGGGTGAGGGGGTATTTATAGTCGCAGTGAAAAACTGTTCGCTCGAAGATTTAGGACGAACGTGCCCCTGGCCCTTCTCATTCGCTTGACATGTGTCACCCACGTACTGAAAAGTGGAGATCGTGTTAGATCGTGGGTGAATAGATAAGTCTATCATGGGATACGGGACGGTTTGAGCGGCAAAACCGAAAATTTGGATAAGATTAGTTGTAAAGTTCCGCTCGCAATTTCATCAGCTGATAGGACACAGTGAAGATTTTGAACGAGTTTCAAATAGAACGCACATGAATAATTTGTGAATAGATTGGGTTGAGTATAGCATAGAGGGGGAAGGGTCTGATCACATTCACTTAGCAGAAAATGCAACTTGAAGAAATAGCCATAAGTGAATGCTGTAGAGGACATAAACTCATATATATATATATATATATATATATATGTATATATATATATATAGCCAATTAAGAAAAACGACGGAAACAGTGAAGATTTTGAAAGGTTGAAGAATTTGAAAAACTGAAGAATTTCAAAACTGAGGAAAAACTCAAATTGAAGATTTTCAACTTTGGTGGTGGCGTGACCCACCGTATAAGAATGATGATTTCAGACACCGCGTACAATTGTCGTAGGGTTCTGAGAATCAAATTCTTCATTAATTTCTTCATACTTAGAGTGTTATTCTTCATTGATTGAAGAAAAACGTTTCTTCATGTGTTGCACATCTAAGTCATCAATTTTGCATAAGTGTTAGGATGAGTGTCCTTTTCAAAGAACATTCGAAGACTCTAAGATATTTAGCTCACACCGCAACTTGCTAAATCTCTTCTCATCCAAGGGCTTTGTGAAGATATCGGCTAGCTGTTCTTCAGTCTTCACATGCTCAATAGAAATGTCACCCTTTAACACATGATCACGAAGAAAATGATGACGAATCTGAATGTGCTTTGTCTTCGAGTGCTGAACTGGGTTGTGAGCAATCTTGATGGCATTCTCATTGTCACAGTAGAGAGGCACATTCTTCATGTTGATGCCGTAGTCCTTGAGAGTTTGCTTCATCCACAGCAATTGAGCACAGCAAGAACCAGCAGCAATGTACTCAGCTTCAGCAGTAGACAGTGATACGCAGTTCTGTTTCTTCGAGGACCAACAGACCAAAGATCGTCCGAGGAAATGACAAGTACCAGATGTTGACTTGCGGTCCACACGATCACCAGCATAGTCAGAGTCAGAATATCCCATGAGATCAAAAGTAGAGCCCTTGGGGTACCATAGTCCTAGTGTTGGTGTGTGAGCTAGATATCGAAGAATATGCTTCACAGCCTTATGGTGTGATTCCTTCGGTGTAGCTTGAAATCGGGCACACATGCAAACACTAAGCATTATATCTGGCCTAGATGCACATAAGTACAATAAAGAACCAATCATGGAGCGGTATACCTTGTGATCGAAGTCAATACCATTTTCATCAGTGCATAGATGGCCATTCGTGGGCATAGGAATTTTGACTCCTTTGCAATCTTGCATGCCGAATTTCCTCAGAACATCCTTGAGGTATTTCTCCTGAGATATGAATATGCCATTGTGCTATTGACAAATTTGAAGACCTAAGAAGAATTTCAACTCTCCCATCATAGACATTTGATATTCTTCACTCATCATATAGGCAAATTCATCACTATAACATTGGTCAGTACAGCCAAAGATAATATCATCAACGTATATTTGGCACACGAACAGTTCACCATCATAAGATTTAGTAAAGAGAGTAGGGTCGAGTGAACCGGGTGTGAAGCCATTCTTCACGAAGAATTCCTTCAAAGTATCATACCACGCTCGAGGGGCCTGCTTGAGGCCATAGAGGGCCTTGTTGAGTCTGAAGACTTTGTCAGGATTCTTTGGATCTTCAAAACCTGGGGGTTGAGCAACATATACTTCTTCCTCAAGCTTACCATTGAGGAATGCACTTTTCACATCCATTTGATATAAAGTGATATTATGATGGTTAGCATAAGCAAGTAATATGCGAATAGCCTCAAGTCTAGCAACAGGTGCAAAAGTTTCATCGAAATCAATTCCTTCAACCTGTGTGTAGCCTTGAGCTACAAGTCGTGCTTTATTCCTCACCACAAGGCCATTTTCATCTTGCTTGTTGCGGTAGATCCACTTTGTGCCAATGATATTATGCTTCCGAGGATCTGGACGTTTGACCAGTTCCCAGACATTGTTGAGCTTGAACTGATGTAATTCTTCTTGCATGGCCTGAATCCACTCAGGCTCCAGAAATGCTTCATCTACCTTAGTGGGCTCTGTGATAGAGACAAAAGCATAGTGCCCACAAAAGTTAGATAAATGTGAAGCTTTTGAGCGGGTGAGAGGACCTGGTGCTTCAATGTCATCGATGATCTTTTCAACTTGCACTTCTTTTGCAACGCGAGGATGAGCTGGTTGTCGTCGAGGAATTTGATCAGCCTTTTCCTCAGGTGCATTAGCTCGATGATCTCCATGTTCTGGAATGAATTCTTCAGTAGATTCTTTTGTAGGAATGACATCCTCAGTAGCCTTGAACTTGATAGAATCCTCAGGTGCTGGTTCATCTATCACAGAAGGTAGGTGCTCTCTTTGCGAGCCATTAGTTTCATCGAACCGCACATCTACAGTTTCAACAATCTTGTGAAGAGCGATGTTGAAGACTCTGTAGGTGTGCGAGTCCTTTCTGTAACCAAGCATAAAACATTCATGTGCTTTCAGTGCAAATTTAGCATTGTGATGAGGATCGCTAATCCAACTTTTAGCACCGAAGACTTTGAAATAACTCACATTGGGTTTCTTATCAGCGAGGAGTTCATAGGCAGTCTTCTTGAAGAATTTGTGAAGATATACTTTGTTGATGATGTGGCATGCAGTATCAATTGCATCAATCCAAAAATGATGAGGCGTTTTGTATTCATCAAGCATAGTGCGAGCCATCTCAACAAGAGTTTTGTTCTTGCGCTCCACGACGCCATTTTGCTGAGGAGTATAGGGAGCAGATAACTCATGAGTAATACCAAGTTCATCAAGATAGTCATTAAGACCGGAATTCTTGAACTCAGTTCCATTGTCACTCCTGATGTGCTTGATCTTCACACCAAAGTTGGTTGAAGCCCTCGAGGAAAATCATTTGAAGACTTCCTGCACTTCATGTTTGTAAGTAACAATGTGTACCCATGTGTAACGAGAATAATCATCAACAATAACAAAGCCATATAGAGATGCATCATTAGTCACAGCAGAATAATGATTAGGACCGAAGAGATCCATGTGAAGCAATTCAAATGGTCGGGTGGTGGTCATGATAGTCTTTGTTGGATGCTTGGCCTTAGTCATCTTCCCAGCTTCACAGGCTCCGCATAAGTGATCCTTGAGGAATTTGACATTCTCAATGCCAATGACATGCTTCTTCTTCGCGAGCGTGTGCAGATTCCTCATACCAGCATGACCAAGTCGTCGATGCCATAGCCAGCCTTCTGAAGCTTTTGCAAGTAAGCACACGGCAGGTTGTGGTCCTGTAGAGAAATCAACAATGTACAAGTCTCCTCTCCTAAAGCCTTCGAAGACTTTGGAATTGTCAGCTTCCATGATCACAACACAACGATACTTGCCAAAGACAACAACCATATCAAGATCACAAAGCATTGAGACAGACATGAGGTTGTATCCTAAGGACTCGACAAGCATGACTTTGTCCATGTGTATGTCCTTAGAGATCGCAACCTTACCTAGACCCAATACCTGACTTTTGCCTTTGTCAGCGAAGATGATATGCTTCAGATGTGACGGTGTTAAGGGAGCATCCATCAATAGATTCTTGTCACCAGTCATGTGATTTGTACATCCACTATCGAGGACCCACTCATTTGCTTTGGGTTGATCATCCTGCAGATGAATTAGTGCAGCTTACAAACTCATATACTTCATCAGTGAAGAATATGACATCAGTATCATCAGTTCAATTTCATCAAGCAATAGCACAGATAAGCAGTGTGAGGACGTGTGAAATGAAGGTTCATTTCATCATGATTAGCCTGCGTCCTATCAGGCACTGTTCAGGTCTCCAGCAAATTTTTCAGTCGTTTTGAGCACGACTGGAGACCTGACCCTGCATAAGAGATTAGTTCTTTTTCTTCACCACCCACATCTGGAGGGGTGGCAAAGAATTCATCACTCTGCGAGCACCATATGAGAAAGGTGGCATGGACGCCAGTCCACTTCGTTTCACATAAGAGGGGTTAGGGTAAGCATATGAATAAGCAGAGAAATTCTTCGAGGACTTATGAACATAATGATTTGAAGAATAATGCACATATTCATAGCCCTTAGCTCTACCCTGCGAAACAGAGTTGTTAGCACGATGATGTTCATATGAGGATTTTGATCCTTTTGAGGAATTTGATCCATGTGAGGAATTTGGTCCGTATGAGGACTTGGATCCATATGAAGAATTTGGTCCATATGAAGAGTTTGATCTGGGGTTCCTATTCTTCACTGGTGGTGTCATGAGGACATTCACCTGAAGACTTTCAACATAACTTTTGGGAACCCAGATTTTCTTCATAGGGGAACCATTCCTGCAGTTAGTGCCAACATATCTAGCAAATACTTCACCATTCTGATTTTTGAACAGTTTATAGTTGGAGTCAAATGACTCATCAGAAGAATGAGGAGATTCACACGTAAAGCCAGATAAGTTAGATGGATCAACTGGAGGTCCCTTTGCAGCAACCCATGAGGTTTTGGGGTACTGCTCAGGCTTCCAATATGTTCCATCAGCATTGAGTTTCCTCTCAAAGGCAATACCCTCTTTCCTAGGGTTTCTGTTGAGGATCTGCTTTTTAAGCACATCACAAAGAGTCTGATGCCCTTTGAGGCTTTTGTACATGCCTGTCATATACAATTCCTTCAGCCCTGCATTGTTAGTGATACTAGCAATGTCCTCAGATGAGGAATTAGTGATAGCAGAGGCAGGTGAAGAATTTGTAACATTTTAAGCATTTGAACATTCAGGTGAAAAATTAGCAGATTCACGTTCAATGCACTTTAAGCATGGAGGATCAAATTCTTCCTGAGTAGCGCTGATTTGTTGAGCAAGTAATGAATCGCGCTCCTTCTGAAGATCTTCATAACTCACTCTTAGCTTCTCAAGATCTTGCTTTCTTTGAAGAAATTCATAAGAAAGCTTCTCGTGATCAGTTAAGAGAGTTTTATGATGACTTTGAAGGTTGTCAAACTTAGACTGAAGTCTCTGAAGATTTTCAGTTAAGTCTTTAGTGCAGTCCATTTCATCACCCAACATATCATTACTTTTGTCTAGCATGTTTTGAAGTTTTTCAATAGCCTTTTGTTGTTTCACAGCAATCTTAGCAAGTTTAGAGTAGCTAGGCTTAAGATTTTCATCAGATTCATACTCACTTGATTCAGAGGAGGGGTATTTAGTTACCTTAGCGGCCTTTGCCATGAAGCAATAGGTGGGAGCGTAGTTGTCATTGCCTTCATCAGCGTTGTTCGTGTTGCCATTTTCTTCAGAGTTGAAGATAGACTTGCTGACAAATGCGATAGCAAGAGCTAGACTTGCCACACTTGACTCAGACTCCTCGGATGCCTCCTCTTCCTCATTATCCTCAAATTCAGCCTCAGAATCCATTTCCTTGCCAATGAATGCCCGAGCCTTCTTGGAGCTGCTCTTCTTGTGGGATGAAGACTTCGAGGATTTTTATGATGAAGACTTTGAAGATTTCTTCTTCTTCTTGGCATCATCAAAACTATAATCCTTGTATTTCTTCTTCTTTAGTTCCTTGTCCCACTGAGGACAATCTTGAATGTAGTGACCAAGCTTCTTGCATTTGTGGCATAGCCTTCTCTTATAGTCACTTGATGAGGAATCACTGCTCCTTGAAGATTTTCCAAAGCGACCACGTCTTGAGAATTTCTGGAACTTCTTCACGAGCAGTGCTAGCTCCTGGATCAATTCTTCAGGATCACCAAGGCTACTACCAGAATCTTCACATTCAGATTCAGACACTGCCTTGGCCTTCAGGGCACGTGTTCTGCCATAGCTTGAACCATAGAGATCTCTCTTTTCAGCAAGCTGGAACTCGTGAGTATTTAGCCTCTCGAGGATATCAGCGGGATCTAGTGACTTGTAATCAGCACGCTCTTGAATCATTAGTGCCAGAGTGTCAAATGACGAATCGAGTGATCTCAGCAATTTCTTCACCACCTCATGGTTGGTGATGTCAGTGGCGCCGAGCGCTTGAAGCTCATTTAAGATATCAGTGAGGCGATCGAAGGTCTGCTGAACATTTTCATTTTTGAGTCTTTTGAAGCGATTGAAGAGATTGTGAAGAACATTAACACGAGAGTCACGTTGAATTGAGAGTCCTTCATTTACTTTGGAGAGCCTATCCCAGATAAGCTTAGCAGTTTCCAAAGCACTCACTCTACCATACTGCCCTTTACTCAGATGACCACATATGATATTCTTCGCTTGAGAATCGAGTTGCTTGAATCTCTTCACATCAGCAGCATTCAGGGAAGGTGTGACTGAGGGAGCACCATTTTCCACAACGTACCATAGATCGTTGTCAATTGCTTCAAGATGCATTCGCATCTTATTCTTCCAGTAAGGGTAGTCCGTGCCATCGAAGGTAGGACACCCAGCAGAGACCTTGATCATACCTGCGGTCGACATAACAAGAACTCCAGGTGGTTAAACCAAAATCACACAGAACAAGGGAGTACCTTGCTCTGATACCAATTGAAAGTGCGTTATATCGACTAGAGGGGGGGTGAATAGGCGATTTTTATGAATTCTTCACTGAGGAATTTGCCGGTGAGGAAATTCCTTAGTGAAGAACTACTTGAAGCGGAATAAGTACTCAGAAGTAAGCATGATAGAATACACACATGGTCATCATGATGAACTGAAGACAAACATAGAGTACAGAAAGCGTAAACACAGGATAACACAAGATGAAGACAAACAGACTGAAGAAATTGAACTGAGGAAATTGAGAAAATCTTCAGTCAAAGTCTTCAAACACAGATATGAACAATCACTCAACACAGTAATGAGGGAATGAAGGAGTTGAGGAAATAGAACAAGTAAGGTTGGTGAAGACAATGATTTGGTAGACCAGTTCCAACTGATGTCTCAGTTGTACGTCTGGTTGGAGCGGCTGAGTATTTAAACTCGAGGACACACAGTCCCGGACACCTAGTCGCTGAGCACGCAGCTCAGGACACCAAGTCCTCACCATATTCTCCTTGAACTAAGGTCACACAGACCTCGTCCAATCACTCATGGTAAGTCTTTAGGCGACTTCCAAACCTTCACAGACTTCGGTCACTCGGCGATCCACAATTCCTCTTGGATGCTCTAGACCATGACGCCTAACTGTCTGGAAGAAGCACAATCTTCAAAGGTAACAAGCGTCGGATCCACGCAGGATCAATCTCTTCAATGATGCTCAATCACTTTGGGTTTGTTGGTGTTGGTGTTTGGATTTTTCCTCACTCGATGATTTTCGCTCAAAGTCCTCAGAGGATGGGTTGCTCTCAAATGACAAGTGTTACTTTCTCTCGGAGCAGCCAACCAGCTAGTGGTTGTAGGGGGCGGCTATTTATAGCCTAGGGAGCAGCCCGACATGATAGGACATAAATACCCTTCAATGATATGACCGTTAGGTGGATAAGATATTTTGGGACAGCTGGCGCGCAGCACAGCAGCGGTCGGAAATTTGACTCTCAAATTCCTCAGAGCTATCATGTTCTTTACTGTGTAGGCAATCCGCACTGGTGAATTCCTAACTCCTCAGTCAGAACAAATTCCTCAACGACCAGAAGAACTTCGTCTCTGTCACTGAAGAAATTGACTGAACTGTATGAGATTTCCAATGGCTTCACTCGAAGGGATTGGTAGGTGTAGGATTTTGAGTTGAGCATCACATGGAAATTTTTCCTTAGTATTTCCTCGACCCCCTTTAACAGTACGGTGTTTCCTATGACTCAAGAAAGAGAAAAACAAAACTATGAAAACGAAAGTCTTCAAGCTTTGTATTCGTTGCATGAATATCAAGTCTTCATGAACACACCAATTTCTTCACTTTCAAAGTCTTCATGAAAGTCTTCAGGAATACCAAAATCTTCAGTCGAAGATATTCATTTTTAGGGGTCGACTTTCTCTGTAAATATCAAACTCCTCATAGACTTATAGACCCGTGTACACTCATAAACACATTAGTCCCTTAACCTATAAGTCTTCAATACACCAAAATCACTAAGGGGCACTAGATGCACTTACAGAAATGCCTCTTCTGACGAAGATGCTATTTCCGGCGCCTTATGAGGTGCCGGAAAAGAAAACCAAGAAGGCGGCCAAAGGGACCAGAGGGGGTCTCCGCCGCAAGGGTGTCTCGGACGCGACATCCGAAAACGCCGAGATGCCTTACTTCGCCGGAGACGACGACGAGGAGGAGACCCTTTAACCCCTTATTGGGGAAAAAAGAAGAGGAAGGCCTCCACACACGGGGAGGCTGAGGCGCCCAAGAAGGGAAAAATCTCCCTTCCGGACTACTCCGCCACAGCCACCAACAACAGCGAGGAGTGGGGGCCCAGGGTCAAGCCCCTGGCCAAGTCATAAGTATCCGGACGCGGTAATATTTCCGATTTTTTCACTTTATCGTTTTTTATTGTGTTAGACCATGCGTCTGCAGTCTGGCCCAATCCAAAATCAAGGTCTCCTCCTCTTCGAAGGGGTCGTTGGATCCGTCAGCGATGAACAGCGAGTCCCTTCCAACGACCACCTCCCATAAGGCCGCGGACAACACCGAGGTGTTGTCCTGAAGGATATCGGGCCAAGGGAGGCCATTCCGGTGATGTCGGAGGAAGGAGGTCCGGTTGCCGGGCACATGGGGGGAAAGACCCCTACAGACCCCGACGGTGGGGGCCGAGTCTAGATTGGCCCTCAACCGGATACAGCTCCGGAGACCCAGGTGGCTTCGGATCTGGGCAGGCAGCCTCTCCCGAAAGAGGGGGGCAAGCCGCCTCCGTCGGTGACCTCTATCCATCCAGAGGCGCCGGACAGATTGCTGGAAGCGCTACAAGGTGCTTCCATTATGGAAGAGCACCATACTCTTATGAGTACGGTGATTGAGAAAGTCCAATCCACCAAAAGCGGTTTGACCGAAACCTGCATTAGCCTTCTAACAGGCTTTGAGGTAAGTAATATAGTTATAAAAGAATATCACCTTGTAGACAGTAGCCCCTGATGCTCTGTTCGGTGTTCGAAAAGAAGAACCAAACAGAGGATCAAAATATTTTTCGCAGGAGTCTAACATAAAATGTCTATGTGAATAATCAGGTGCCACTGCTAGCCGCTGCCGCTCATACTGTGGAGGTCTCCGGCTTGACGCAGAACCTGGAGCGGGCCGAGGAAGAACTCGGCCTCGTGAGGAAGCAATTGGAGGACAACCAAGGTATGCACTAACTGGTGCTTTATATTTGGGAGGAATGAAGAGTTCGTACTGACTGAAGTGTCATGCACTTTATTAGGGGCCGCGACCGAAGTAGCGGCCCTTAAGAAGGCTTTGGCCGAGGCCGAGGACAAAGCAGCTAAGGAACACACCGCGCGCGAGAAGCAGGAGGCCCGGGTCAGCGAGGTCCAGCAAGAGCTCCAGGACACCGTCAAAAACTATGAGTCCTTGGAGCGTGATTCGAAGACTCAAGAGTCCAAACTTGCCAAGGCCCACCAAAGCATGCAAGATACCCGAGCCGAAGCCCATAGCACCCTCCGGGAAATACAGGTGGCCCAGGATATCGCGGCAGGTAAGGTTTTTATTATGCAAAAGCAAGTGCGTGAAGGAGGCGTTCCTTTTACTTACCCAAATTTGGATTTTTCTAGGAGCGTTTGCGGATCTGCCGCGTAGCATATCAGATGCTGTAGAGTTCTTTCGAGCCGAAGAAGGGAGCTCTACGGAGAAGCTGTTCTAGTCTCAATACCTTGGATCAGAACTGTAACGCCCCGGATTCGATGCGCCAGGTGTCTGCTAGTTATTCGTCGTTGTTGCCTTGTCATTTTCTTGCATGTTGCATTTTATCATGTCATCATGTGCATTGCATTGCATACGCGTTCGTCTCATGCATCCGAGCTTTTTCCCTGTTGTCCGTTTTGCAATCCGGCGCTCCTATGTCCTCCGTCGTTCCCCTTTTGTCTCTCATTGTGAGTGGGTGTTAAACTTTCTCGGAATGGCCCAAGGCTTGCCAAGTGGCCTTGGTATAGCACCGGTAGACCGCCTGTCAAGTTTCGTGCCATTTGGAGGTCGTTTGGTACTCCAACGGTTAACCGGGTAATCGTAAAACTCCCATTTCTCTTTGCAGCCCAACACCCCTTCCAAACTGGCCCAAAACCCATCTAACTCCCCTCCATGCTCTCAGTCGTTCGATCACGATCGTGTGGGCGAAAACCGCTCCTCATTTGGACTCTCCTAGCTCCCTCTACCTATAAAAAGGCATCCCCCGTCCAAATTCGCAGACGAAACCCTAGTTTCTTCCTCCCCGTGCCACCGGACACGTCCGTGCCGCCGCCGGACATGTCCGCACGTCGCCCCCAACGAATCGCAGGCCGCCACGTCGCTCCCGCCGCCGTCCCATGCCGCCAGGCCCGTCGGGGCCTGGATGCAACCCGCCGTGGGCTGAATCGGGCCCAAGCCGCCGCCGACGCAGCCTGGGGCGCCCGTGCCCCCGTGCCCGAGCTGCCCGCTCGCCTCCGCCCTCCAGCGCCGCCGCCTCCACGCCAGATCCCGCGCCGGCGCCCATCGCATCACCGCCGGCGACCCCAGGCTAGCTCCGTCGCCCTCCTCCTCTCCTCTGTCCTTTTTCCTCCCTCTCTCTCAGCGCCCTCCCTCTCCTTGTGTTCCTCTGCAGGAGCTCAAACCCCCATGGAGGAGCCTGATGGAGCTCCATTGCCGCCGAGCTCGCCGGATCTCCCCACCGGCGCCGGGAACGGATGGATCGGATGGATCTCGTCCGGATCCGTTCCTCCAGGGCCTCCTTCGCGCCTTCCGTCGTCGAGCCGCCGTTGACCGCTGCCATGGCCGCCATCCTCCTTCCCGCTCGTGCGAGCGCATGGGGAGGACGAGCTCGCCCGCTCGCTGCGCCTCCGTGTGTGGGCCAGCCGGCCACGTGGGCCTCCTAGGGCTAGCTCCGCCAACCCGTCTGCCCGGCCTGCTTCCCTCCGCCTGGGCCTGCAGCCCACTAGGTGAGCGCCCCACTAGCCCTATCCCTCGCCCGGGTGACATTTAGTCATACGGCGCTCGCCTGTTTTTTTCTTCAGAAATGGCCAAGTCCCCAGATCTGCTACATTTTCATGCCCTGTTCAACATGTCGTAACTCCATGCATACTGCTCCATTTCGTGCGTGTAATATGTCAAATTATTCGTCTCAACGAGTACATCATTTCATTCCATTGCATCATATTCATTTGAGGTCATCTTGATGCCTGAATCATCGTTGCAAGAGTGCTTCATAATGTTTTCTGCTGTCTGTTAACAGAACGAGCTCATTTGTCATTTTTGCCATGATTGATGTGTGCATCCTATGAGGTTGATATCTACATGTGTTTTGATCTATGCTATGTCTTCTTTACAGAGGTGCTTACCATGTATTTTTTTGATAAATGTGGTGACTAGCATAAGCATGCAAACTAGGCATCGTGATGTTGCTGTTTTAGTCCCTGTTCTGCTGTTATTTTGATGTCATGTAAACATGATGCTACAGAGAGATCCATGCACATTTTGAGATACTTCAGTAAGGGTGTTTTGAACATATGGTTATTGTCTATCCATTCATGCCCTTGTTTGCAATTATGGAGTAGTCTAGAATGTCATTTTCGTGCTCTACTTTTGCTTCAAAATGTTTCCTGGCAGATTGTTTACATGTTATTCAATTTTGCCAAGGTTGTTGTAGTTGATCCTTGCATGCTATGAACTTGTTCTTGCCTTGGTTTGTTTCATAAACATGTCTTCTTGATGATGCTATGCTTATCTTGTCATGCAATGACTTGTGGTGAGTGTATCGAGCTTATTAAGTAGGGTACATGATATTGCTGTTTTGCTAGGCTGAATCTGTTATTTCATGATGCTATATAAACATGTTGCTACTAATCATTCTATGCATAATCTGGAGATGTCCACTAAATATGTTTTGTTCTACATGTTATACTCTATCCATTCATGCCCCTGTTTGAAATTATAGCTTGCTGTAGCTTCTTCATATCTTGCTCCAAAGTTGCTTCATAATGTTGCTGTCAGCCTGTTAACATTAAGTTCAGTTGTTACCATGATTGCTGCTAGTGTTCCATGCACCCTATGGACTTGCTATTGCCATGCTTAACTTCACAAACATGTCTTCTTACTTATGGTTGCCTTGCCATGCCATTTATTGCTCTGTGTTGAGTGGTACAAGCTCATCTACATGCCTTCATAATTCTGTTTCTGCCATGTATGAATCTGTATTATAACTTGCCATGTTTACGTGGGTGCCATCATATTTTCTGATCCTTTTCGGCTTATGGTAACTAAGGGACTTTTGTTCTATGCATTTAGTAGTATCATGCCATGCCTTTGTTTGCCATGATAAGTTCCTGTAACATGTTGTTTGATAGCTCTAAACATTGCAACCTGATGTTATTTTCTGCAAAGTCTGAATTGTTATTACTTGCAATCTTACCATGTGTGTTTGAGCATGTTCTAGTGATTTACGGAGATAGCTCAGTGTTCATGTTTTGTTGTGCTTTACCTGTACATCATGTCCATGCCTTTATTTCTCATGTTGGGGTGCTGTAGTATATTGTTTTGATGCTTGCAATATGCCTAGTTGTTGTTTTGGGCAGGTTGTTGTTATGACTTGCATAGTGTGCGAGTGTTGAACCGTTGCTCCGTTTTGAGTGTGCTCTATATGAAACTTGCTTAGAATTGCATGTAGTTTCATATTATCATGTTGCATCCATGTTTTGGAGTGTTTGCTTGATGTTTGGGTGCATTTTGCATCAATGCCATGTTTAACTTGTTTTGCTCATATCTTCTAGGCCGTAGCTCCGAACTAAATGAACTTTATATGTAACTTGACTAGAATTGCGTGTAGATCTTCTTGGTGCATCTTAACTTGCTGTTTAACAACTTGAACATAAGGTTTATTCAGATCTGGACCAATTTCAAGATTTGCATATGAGGACTTACCGGAATTGTTATATGTTGTTCCCGGCCTCATTTAAACTTGCCTTGATGTGTTGCTCTTGTTTGCATCATCTCTTGCCATGAGTAGCTTCATGTAGCCTTGCCATGCATCATGCTTGTTGTGCATCATGTCATGTTCATGTGTGGTGTGTTTACCTTGTTGTGTGCTTCTTTTCGATAGTTCCTGTTTCCGTTGCGATCGTGAGGATTCGTTCGTCTACGGTTGGTTCGGATTCATCCGTTCGTCTTCTTCATGGACTCGTTCTTCTTCCTTGCAGGATTTCAGGCAAGATGACCGCTACCCTGGATCTCACTACTATCATTGCTATGCTAGTTGCTTCGTTCTATCGCTATGCTGCGCTACCTATCACCTGTTTATCAAGCCATCCCAAATTGCCATGAACCTCTAACCTTTGACACCTTTCCTATGCAAACCGTTGTTTGGCTATGTTACCGCTTTTGCTCATCCCCTCTTATAGTGTTGCTAGTTGCAGGTGAAGTTGAAGATTTCTCCATGGTGGACAGGATTTTGGTTGGTATATCACAATATCTCTTATATTATTAATGCATCTATATATTTGGTAAAGGGTGGAAGGCTCGGCCTTTTGCCTGATGTTTTGTTCCACTCTTGCCGCCCTAGTTTCCGTCATACCGGTGTTATGTTCCCGGATTTTGCGTTCCTTACGCGGTCGGGTGATTTATGGGACCCCCTTGACAGTTCGCTTTGAATAAAACTCCTCCAGCAAGGCCCAACCTTGGTTTTACCATTTGCCTCACCTAGCCCTTTTTCCCTTGGGAGTCGCGCATCCCGAGGGTCATCTTTATTATAGCCCCCCGGGCCAATGCTTGTCTAAGTGTTGGTCCAAACTAGAGCACTGTGCGGGGCCATCCCTTGGCAACTTGGGTTACGTCGGTTCCTGTACGCTTCGCTTATCCGGTGTTGCCCTGAGAACGAGATATGTGCAGCTCCTATCGGGATTGTCGGCGCATCGGGCGGTCTTGCTGGTCTTGTTTTAGCATTGTCGAAATGTCTTGTAAACCGGGATTCCGAGTCTGATCGGGTCTTCCTGGGAGAAGGTATATCCTTCGTTGATCGCGAGAGCTTGTCATGGGCTAAGTTGGGACACCCCTGCAGGGTATACTCTTTCGAAAGCCATGCCTGTGGTTATTGGCAGATGTGAATTTGTTAATGTCCGGTTGTAGATAACTTGACACCAGATCCGAATTAAAACGCATCAACCGTGTGTGTAGCCGTGATGGTCTCTTTTCGGCGGAGTCCGGGAAGTGAACACGGTTTCTGGGTTATGTTTGACATAAGTAGGAGTTCAGGATCACTTCTTGGTCATTGCTAGTTGGCGACCGTTCCGCTTGCTCTCTTCTCGCTCTTATTTGCGTATGTTAGCCACCATATCTTGCTTAGTCGCTGCTGCAGCCTCACCACTTTCCCCCTTCCTTTCCCTTTAAGCTTTGCTAGTCTTGATACCCATGGTAATGGGATTGCTGAGTCCTCGTGGATCACAGATTACTACAACACCAGTTGCAGGTACAGGTTTAATCGATGATCATGACGCGAGAGCGATGCTTGCTTGCGTTGAGTTCTTCTTCTGCTTCTTCGATCAGGGGATAGGTTCCAGGTCGGCAGCCTGGGCTAGCAGGGTGGATGTCGTTTGAGTTTCTGTTTGTGTTTCATCCGTAGTCGGATGATGCTCTTATGTTTGATGATGTTGTATTCATGTGGCATTGTATGCCTCTTGTATGTATCCCCATCTATTATGTAATGTTGATGTAATGATATCCACCTTGCAAAAGCGTTTCAATATGCGGGTCTATCCTTGGTGGGACCTTCGAGTTCCTTTTGGATAGGGTCGCATATTGGGCGTGACAAGAACATCCGTCGCCCCTTAGCGACCAGCTAAAGCAGTTGGTCGAGCTGCACAAGGCGGCCAAACTGGCCATGAAGGACCTAATAGTATGGCTATGGCCTACCGAGCCCATGCCTAGTAGCTACTTCAGACTCGTGAAGCGGTTGGTCAGTGCCTGCCCTTGGCTTGATGCTATCAAGCGGTCGGTCTGCATTGAAGGTGCGCAGATGGCTTTCACCCGCGCCAAGACGCACTGGGCGAAGATGGATGCCACAAAGTTGATGACCGAGGGTCCACCCGAGGGCAAGGAGCATCACAAGCCCGAGAAGTGCTATGATAGTGTCATGGAGGGATCCTGCCTTGTGGCGGAGCAAGGTGCCAAGGATATCATTTTCCCATGAAAGCATTATTTTATCCTGTCTTGCACTATGGAACAAGTTATTTATGTAATGTAATGCTTGTTATTTAAAATTTTACCTCCTGTGCGGCCATTTATAAAATCTGAGAGTTGGCCAGTCATCGGCTTCTGCCCCCACGTAGCTAGTACAGGGGTGTTTGGGATAAATCTAAACACTCTTTGTCCAAATTTTTGGTCCTTTAAGGAGGTGTTTAGCGCGACGAACAAGGCAATCTGTCACATCCCTAGTCTGGTATGACCTAGACTAGCTAGTCATTTGTGCATCATGTTTATATTCCATTTAAATTTGAAATGAGGATTGGTGGAACCCTCAGAATCATCTCTGAAAATGACCCAAATAAAAATTGTTCCAAAAAGGTCCAAGTAAATGTTCATGTTGCTCTCTGAAAATATTGGTCAGAGGTAAAACTCAAACAAATATTTTAGGAGCTCATGGATATTTAATTTTGGCCATTTGGATTAATCCGATAATTATTTGCTTTGGATATATATTGTTATATATATAAAATATGGTCCAAAAACTATGCCATTTATTAAGGAGCTCTGGAATAATATAGTTAGCTCCTGCAAAAATTGGCATAAGGTAATAAAATGATTTAGTATTTTAACTAAATCAAAACATATGTCAGAAAAATAGAAAAGAAAACAGTAATAAAAAAAGGATACTTACCTAGGCCTCCTCCCTGTGCAGCCCAGCAGCAGCCAGCGCCGGCCCAGCCCACTGGCCCCTCCTCTGTCGTCTTCGTCCTCGACAGGGGGATGGGCGCGTGCCCGACGCGCGCGCGCTCCACCGCGCCACCTCCTCCCTCTCTGCCTGCCTGGCGCCCTCCTCGTCGCCCTGGAACGCCCCGGACGTCGCCACGCCCCCCCGTACCCTCTCACTCTCTCTCGTTCCTTCCCCCTCCTCTGCTCTCTCTCTCGCGCGCAGCCCGAGCGGAGCTCATCGCCGCCGTCCACCGTTGCCGCGGCCACCGGCCTTCCCTCGCCCCTCCGTAGAGTCCAGAAGCTCCGCCACGACCCCCTCTACCTCCTCGTCAAGCCATGCACCTCCGGACGCGCTCCATCGCCGACGCCGTCGTCTTCTTCACCACCGACGCCGGAGTTCGACCTCGCCGCCACGCTGCCGTCCGGCCTCCCCCGAGCTCTCCGACGACGTCCTCGAGCCCGCCGTGAGCCCCCGCTTCGGTTCCCCCTTCTCCCTTGCCTCCCCGCGCTCTGTAGCTAGCCCCGCCATCGAAGCCGAGCTCCGGCCGCCGCCACGAGCTTTGCTCCGGCGAGCTCCGGCCTCCCCAGCTCCTCCCGCCTGCCCCACCAGATGCGCGAGAGCCCGGGCTACGCCCCGGTGCTCTCCGACGCCGCCCCCGTGGCCTGTATCACGGACGCCGCCGCGTCCAGAGGTCGCCGCCGACGACCTCGCCGGCCTGACGGGTGGGCCCCGTCGACCAGGTGATTAGCTTAGTGCCAATCACCGTTAACTAACCCCCCCTGACACTAACAGTGGGCCCCAGCGCCACTAACCTTTTTAATTAGGATTAAACTAACCCTGTTTAACCCCCTGTCACTGACATGTGGACCCCACACGTCAGGTTTGACCAGTCAGCGCAGTTGACTCGCTGACGTCTATTTATTTTCTGGAATTAAAATAAATCGGGAAATTCCAGAAAATGATTCAAACTTCAAAAATTCATAGAAATTCAACCGTAGCTCAGATTGAAATAATTTATATATGAAAAATTATCAAAAAAATGCAATCTTTCCATCTGTACTAGTCTCATGCATGAAAAACCAACTTATACATGCTGTTTATGAGGAAACACATTATGGCATATATAGGAGCTTACTTTGGAGATGCATTTGAGCTTATGGTTCAAATGGACTTCAAACCAAATGATTACTAGTTGCATTAGCTCAAACAACATCACAACTTCCTGCCATGTTCATGCATCATATTGTTGCATATGCTTGTGTATTGATTGTTGGCACCGTTCCTTCTCGATAGGTCCTGCTCCGGAGACCGTTCCAGAGTACCTGTCTGTGAAGCAGTGCCTCCCTTGTTGATTTACCAGGCAAGCAAACCCCCTTGTTCATTCCGATAAAATCCTACTCTCTCGCTCCTGCTCTTAGTTATTGCATTAGGACAACAACGTTTCATCTGCTACTTTGTGCTGCGGTAGTTGAACCCATTCCTCTACATGACCTGTCATTGCCACAGTAAATAGTTGAAACCCACTAGCATGTGTAGGAGTTTATTGAAGCCATTGTTGTGTTCCTACCATGCTATGCCTGCTATTGCTTAGAATTGTGTCAGGTCTGATTCATTGGGAATGAATTGGAGTGTTACGATATGTTCTGGTGCTGAGAGTGAAGTGTGTGAACACGATTTGGTAAAGGTAGCGGTGAGAGGCCATGTAGGAGTACATGGTGGGTTGTCTCACTGGAACCGTCTTTAAGCACCGAGTTCTATGTATGTTGTCCAATGACTCGATACTACCACACATTGGGCTCCGGGCGCTCCAAGACCTCTCGACTTATTAACCGACTTGATCTCTGTCCAGGAGTCGCAACAAGTTTCTGGTGTTTGTAGGTAGTGCTATTTTTCTACCGAGTGGCACCCAGCAGGGTGGGCTTGGGACAGACTAGGCACAAGTGGCACGGTGTACCGAGTGGCACACGGATGGTGGGCTCGGGAACCCTGCACACATCGTTTGGGGCCGTGAGCGAAACCCCGGCCGGATCTCCTTGCGGATGGAACCCGAATAGGCGATAAACCTGGACTAGAGTCTTGTGTGGTTAGTCAGGTCATGGCCGACACCCTCGCCAGGCTTCCGCTTGAAGGTTGCCGAGATACATGACGTGTACATGGCGGTAAGTGGCGAGAGCGTGTGTGAAGAAGTAAACCCCTGCAGGGTTAACATGATCTATTCGAATAGCCGGGTCCGCGGTTATGGACTTCTTGGATGCTTACATGGTACATAGACAACTTGAAGTGTATACTTTAAAAAGCTCAAGACAAGTGTGAGTGCTATGGATGGCCTTCTCGTAGGGAGACGGGGATGAATCCATAGTAGTGTATTGTGTGGTGATTAGTGGACTCGTGTGCGCCATATCACCTCAAGAGTTTCTGGTAGTCGTAGAACAGGATAGCCACTGAGTCAAAGCTGGCTTGCTGCAACTAAACCCCACATTACCTTCTTGATACACATGCATGTATGATAGGATCTGACGTAAGTCTTGCTGAGTACCTTTGTACTCATGTTGCTTTATTTATGTTTTTGCAGCGGAGACTTCGGTCTTACTAGTGTTCCCGTGGACTTCGACAAGTAGCTTGTACCTCAGCTACGATCTTGATCGGATGTTGTAGATAGTCAGGCTCTTCAGCCTTTTTCATTTGTAGATGTCTGTACTCAGACATGTAATGCTTCCGCTTGTTGCTTGATTGCTCTGAATGTTGGGTTAGGTGACCCCTGTTTGTAATAATGCTACGATGGCTCTTTGAGCCTTATCTATATGAGTTGTTGAGTTATGCTGTGATGCCATGTTGTACAGCACATACTTGCATGTTATGCGTACGTGTAATGTGTATTGCTATGTGTGGGATCTGACTATCTAGTTGTTTATCCTTAGTAGCCTCTCTTACCGGGAAATGTCTCCTAGTGCTTCCACTGAGCCATGGTAGCGTGCTACTGCTCCGGAACACTTAGGCTGGCCGACATGTGTCCTTCTTCGTTCCTGTGTCTGTCCCTTCGGAGAAATGTCACGCGATGAATACCGGAGTCCTGTTAGCCCGCTACAGCCCGGTTCACCGGAGTCCTGTTAGCCCAGTGCTACAGCCTGGATTCACTCGCTGATGACCGACATGTTCGATGCTGGGTCATGGATGCCTGTCCCTGTAAGTTAGTGCCACTTTGGGTTTACGACTAGCCATGTCAGCCTGGGCTCTTTATCATATGGATGCTAGCGACACCATCATATACGTGTGCCAAAAGGCGCAAACGGTCCCGGGCAAAGGTAAGGCGACACCCATGGGGATACCATGCGTGAGGCCGCAAAGTGATATGAGGTGTTACATGCTAGATCGATGTGGCATTGAGTCGGGGTCCTGACAGCTTTGGTATCAGAGCCTGACTGCCTGTAGGATTACCAAGCCAAACTGGTCGAAGTTGAGTCTAGAAAATCTTTAGTTATGTAAGGGAATTGATTGTGAGTTGGAACATAAGGCTCTTTTTACTCCTTATACCTCATGGCCTTCTGATCTGAGTCATCCTATCTTTCCTACGGGGTTAAGGAACTAGGCTTTCTCTTCCGTCTATCAGGATCACGTGTTACTACTCCGTAGTCCCATAGGATTGGTTGATCAGAGTCATACCCCAGTTTTGAGTATTTCCGGTGTAGTCTGTTTAGTATGATCTCAGAACCTTGAGTAATGCTGATGAGTATGTTACCACCCCATTTTTAGTAGGATGTCTCATTCTGAGCATTTTACTGCCGTTATGCTGCCGGAATTTCCCTAGGAGTTCGAGAGATACTAATTCCTTGTCCTACATTCTACAGTCTATAGTTGATGCTGACTCCGTCCCTGGTTTCGTTTCTCATTATGTCATCAAGTTCTATTGTTCGTAGCCAGAACCATGGAGATGGTAGGGATGAGGATCCTCCTGACCCGCCTTCGTTGACAGAGTTCATGTTAGAAATGGAGAGGAACAAGCATGAGTCTAACCGTTTGTTGGCACGTATCGAGGAGAACACCGCACATCAGTCCAATAAGTCTGCGACCATTCATGACTTCATTCGCTTGCACCCACCTACCTTTCATCATTCCATCGAGCCACTCGATGCAGATGACTGGCTCTGTAGCATCACTCATAAGCTGCGTTCCGCGAACATAGCTGAAGATGACAAGGTCACCTATGCCACATACCACCTGGAAGGTCCTTCTAGTCTTTGGTGGCAGAACTATGAGGCTATGCTTCCAGCTGGCCAGATTCCTACCTGGAGGGATTTCACTGAGGCTTTTCGCGAGCATCACATTCCTGAGGCCCTCATCGATCGCAAGAGAGAAGAGTTCTGTAGTTTCACCCAGAGTAAGATGGCTGTTGATGCTTACAATAGAGAGTTTGAGAACCTCGCCCGCTATGCCGCAGAAGAAGTGTCCACGGACGCCAAGAAGCAGGCTAGGTTCCGGAAGGGTCTCAACCCCAAGTTGCGTCGTGATCTCCACCTACATCATTGTGATACATTCCAAGCTCTTGTGAACAAGGCCATTAATGCAGAGACAGCTCAGCTCACTTACGAGGAGTCTCATAAGCACACCCATGATTTGGGATCTTCCTCCGGTTCTAGTTCTCAGAAGCGCCGGATTTGGGTTCCAAACTCAGCTCTTCCTTTCGGATATGCACCGAGACCATCTTATGTGGTGCCTCCCCCAGCTTAGTCATATGTTCCACCCAGGCCTACTGGTAGACCGCTTGTCAGTGCGGGTCCACGTCCAACCTCAGGGACTTGCTTCACATGCGGGAAGCCAGGACACTATGCACGTGACTGCTCTCAGACTAGTTATGCTCCACCCCAGCCCGAGAAGACTGTTGGCTGTGTTAAGCCATCACGCAAGATGATCAGTGTCAAGTCAGCCCCCACTGAACGTGGACGTGTGCATCACGTCTCAGCTAAAGACGCTCATGATGATCCGTATGTCGTTCTTGGTACACTCCTTGTCAATTGTCACCCAGCATCAGTTCTATTCGATACTGGAGCATCTCACTCCTTCATTTCTGAAGGCTATGCTCATTTGCACGACATGTCATTTTGTGATATGCCAACTCCGCTTGAAATCCAAACCCCAGGGTCTAGATGGCAGACCACCAGAATTAGCCATGGTAATGAAATCCTTGTTGATAGACTTGTATTCCTTGCATCACTTGTAGCCCTCAAGTCCTCAGATATTAATATCATCTTGGGTATGGACTGGATGATAGCTCATCATGCCAAGATTGATTGTTACACAAGATCTATTCAGCTTACACACCCATCTAGCAAGATAGTCACTGTCTCCACTAGAGTTGCAAAGCGTCAGCTCTATTCTCTTAATGCCAGCCCTCTTCCAGACCTTGAAGATATCCCGGTAGTCCGTGACTTTCCGGATGTCTTTCCAGAGGAACTGCCAGGTGTTCCACCTGACAGAGATGTAGAGTTCGTCATAGATCTTATCCCAGGAACAGCTCCAATCTCTAGGAGACCTTACAAGATGGCACCCTTAGAACTAGCTGAGCTTAAGAAACAACTTGACGAGTCTTTCCAAAAAGGTTTCATCCGTCCTAGTTCTTCTCCTTGGGCTTGCCCTGTCCTCTTCGTCAAGAAGAAGGATGGTACGGACCGGATGGTTGTAGATTATCGTCCCGTTAATTTGGTCACGATAAAGAACAAATATCCGCTCCCCAGGATCAACGACCTGTATGATCAGCTCGCTGGATCCTCAGTCTTCTCCAAAATGGATTTGAGGTTAGGCTACCACCAAATCAAGATCAGAAACGGGGACATTCCTAAGACGGCTTTTGTCACTCGTTATGGTCAGTACGAGTACACCGTCATGTCCTTTGGCCTAACCAACGCCCCAGCCACATTCTCCCGCTTGATGAACTCGATCTTCATGGAGTACTTAGATAAGTTCGTCGTGGTTTACCTCGATGATATTCTTATTTACTCGAAGAACGAGGAAGAGCATGCCGAACATCTTAGACTTGTGTTAGAAAAACTCAGAGAGCACCGCCTTTATGCCAAGTTCTCCAAGTGTGAATTTTGGTTGCCAGAAGTGACCTACCTAGGCCACGTAATTTCTGGTAAGGGCATTGCTGTCAATCCCGAGAGAGTCAAGGCCGTTCTCGACTGGACTCCACCTGAGACCGTTAAACAAGTTAGGAGTTTCCTTGGTCTAGCCAGCTATTGTCGCCGCTTTGTTGAAAATTTCTCCAAAGTAGCCAAACCCCTCACGAAACTTCTCAAGAAAGATAAAAAGTTCGAGTGGTCCCCACAGTGTGAGTACAGTTTTCAGGAACTGAAAAGACGCCTGACTTCTGCTCCCGTACTTGTGCCACCGGATTTCACAAAGGACTTTGTTATCTATTGTGACGCCTCACGACAGGGACTAGGTTGCATTCTTATGCAGGATCGTCATGTGATTGCCTATGCATCTCGACAGTTGCATCCACATGAGGATAATTATCCTACACATGATCTAGAGCTTGCAGCCGTAGTCTATGCACTCAAGACCTGGCGACATTACCTTCTTGGTAAACGTTGCGAGATCTACACCGATCACCAGAGTCTCAAGTATATCTTCACCCAACCGGATCTGAACCTTAGGCAAAGACGTTGGTTGGAGTTAATCACAGATTATGATCTAGGGATTACCTACACCCCAGGCAAAGCCAATGTCATGGCTGATGCGCTAAGCCGTAAATCCTATTGCAACAATCTCATGTTGCAGCAAGGCCAACCACTTCTCCATGAGGAATTCTGTAAGCTTAATCTTCACATTGCTCCTCACGGATTCCTTTCTACCTTGGTGGCGAAACCTACTCTTGTGGATCATATCATAGAAGCCCAGAAGCATGATACGGGGATTACCCGGATCAAGAGAAACATTGCCAAAGGTGTTGCTGGTAGTTTCTCTATTGATGATCGAGGTGTTGTTCTCTTTGGGAACCGCCTGGTGGTCCCCAAGAAGCAACATCTTCGGCAGATGATTCTTAAGGAGGCGCATGAATCTCCTCTCACGATTCATCCCGGTAGCACTAAGATGTATCAGGACCTACGCCAGAGGTTCTGGTGGACTAGGATGAAGAGAGAAATCGCCGACTTCATTGCTAATTGTGACGTATGTCGTCGTGTTAAGGCAGAGCATCAAAGGCCTGCTGGCACCCTTCAGCCTTTAGCTATTCCTGAATGGAAATGGGATAAAGTTGGTATGGACTTCATCACCGGCTTTCCCAGGACCAAGAGAGGGAATAACACTATCTTCGTAGTCGTTGATCGTCTTTCCAAAGTGGCTCACTTCCTTCCTGTTCGAGAGAGTTTCCAAACTGCTTGGGAACCCATCTTTCCTTCAGTACCACTTTCCACCCTCAGTCGAGTGGTCAGGTGGAACGGGTCAACCAAATTCTCGAAGACATGCTTAGAGCTTGCGTTATCTCATTCGGTATGGATTGGGAGAAATGTCTTCCTTTTGCCGAGTTTTCTTATAACAATAGCTATCAATCCAGCCTCAAGAAAGCTCCTTTTGAGGTTCTCTATGGACGAAGATGACTTGGCGATCCCTTTTCCTTGTTTTCAGCATTTAACTTGCCGGTCTGTTTAAAGGCCCAACATTCTCTGTTGGTGTGATTGGATGGTTTATCGGGGGTGCCGTGGATTTGACATGGACGATCGAGTATGCGGTCTAGACTGGACGGGCCCGGATTGTTTCTTTTAAATGGATTTTTCCACTGACCGGACTTAGAGCCACTGAATCCGGCATTGACAGCCATGTCTTCGGCATTATCGCCATTATTTCGACGCTTGTGTATGTTGCGTCGGGGTTTGCTGTTGCTATCTTTTTCCACTGACCGGGCTATCGTTGTGTATTTGTCATATCCGACATGGTGGCCGTCATTGCGCATTGGGGCGCATCCCTGCGATCCGTAGATCGATCTGTTCTGGCCTGCTTTGTTCTCCAAGTCATACCGCAGGTCATGTGTGTAACCCCGAGTTGTTGTGTTCCTATTTGTTCGGCGAGGCAATGCCGGCTGGTGCTCGTGCTGAACTGTCATTCTATCCCGGCCACATGGTGGACGATCAACCGTGTTGTGCGCTGGTGGTGCCAGCTCCGGTGCCTCATGATCGAATTGAGGTAGCAATTTGCGCTTCGAGTAACTTTTTGTTGGGCGCTCGAGTCCGTATTCCTCGGCTGCCAGGACCTCAGTCCATCTATCAGTGAGCAGATCTTGATCAGCTCGAAGCTGCTGCTTCTTCTTCTTCAGGCTTTTTGCAGTGGCTATAAACTGGCGCTTGAAATGCTCTTGCTCGGGATCCTCAGGCATGATAAATTCTTCATCGCCGAGGCTCACCTCGTCTTCGGAGTTGGGCATGTAATTGCTGTCTTCCGAGTCATCGTGCCCGGCCTGTTCATCGGGGCTGGCTTGCCCATCTTCCCGTCCAACCTGTTCAAAGCTCGGCTTGGCGGGGTCTTCGTTGTCCTCGGCATCGTCCAGAGTGCTATTCTCTCTTGTGCCGGTATCACTATTTTTACCATGGCATGATTTAGAGCGGCACCGCTGTTATCGACGCTTGGACTGCTTCTCAGGAAGTTTATCCTCAACTGGATCTTTTATGTCATCGCCATTGTCTTCTTTGGGTGTATCCACCATGTATATATCGTATGAGGAGGTGGCTGTCTAGCGCCTTGTGGGCGGTGGTTCCTGTTCTTCTCTAGCATCGTCGTCCGTACAGTCGATGTCTTCGGAGTCGAAGTCAAGCATGTCGGTTAAATCGTCGACAATGGCTATCAAGTGGGTGGTGGGTGGGTAGCCAAGTTCTTTGTCGTCCGCTTCCCACTCAAGCCGGACATAGTTCGGCCAGGAATCTCCTGACAAGGAGAGGTGAGGGAGTCCTGGATTAGGGGGTATCCGGACAGCCGGACTATACTTTGGCCGGACTGTTGGACTGTGAAGATACAAGACTCAAGACTTCGTCCCATGTCCGGATGGGACTCTCCTTTGCGTGGAAGACAAGCTTGGCGATCCTGATATTATATTTCCTTCTTTGTAACCGACTTCGTGTAAACCCTAGCCCCCTCCGGTGTCTATATAAACCGGAGGGTTTAGTCCTTAAAGGGACGATCACAATCATAATCATCATAGGCTAGCTCCTAGGGTTTAGCCTCTACGATATCGTGGTAGATCAACTCTTGTAATACCCATCATCAATATCAATCAAGTAGGAAGTAGGGTTTTACCTCCATCGAGAGGGCCCGAACCTGGGTAAAACATCGTGTCCCTTGCCTCCTGCTACCATTAGCCTTAGACACACAGATCGGGACCCCCTATCCGAGGCTGGTTTTGACACTGACATTGGTGCTTTCTTTGAGAGTTCCTCTGTGTCGTCGCTGCAAGGCTTGATGGCCCGTCTCGTTGTCAAGGACAACATCACCTCTGGGGGAGCGCTGGCTATAGGCCAAACTCTCCACCTAGGCGGCTTCATCATGGACGCCCAGTCGGCTGTCGCGCCGATGATGACCTCTCGAGTCATCACGAATAGCCTCCACGTCAATTCGGAACTCGCCGAACAAATGAATCCAATGGAGCTCGCCTCTCTTAATGAGCTCTTGGATCGCACCGCTGCTTTGGGAGTCGCCACAGACTATGACCGGATTGGGCTTAAACCCGACCAAAGGGATATTAAATCCCCGTCGGTCACCCACAAGATAGCGGTAGTGGAGGAGCCACATACGGATTATCCCTCTATTTTGAGGACGAATTATGTCTGGATCATCGAGCTCCCTGAGCCAGACACCCGCTCAAGGGAAGATATGACCCAGACCCCGGACTTAGAATCGGGTATTGGGCCAGAAAAATTGGGTAGCACCCCGGATCCCGAGCTGTCAAGCCCGGAAGCTCCCCTACCCCAGGGCGTTAGATCGGATCAGAATCCATATTCAGCTAAACCCACCCACCCAGACTTAGACTCCATTCCAACTAAACTAAGTGAAAAAAAGGGGAGAGCAAAACAGAAACACAGGAACAAAGAAACTATGTCCAAGAGGTACTGGATTCTCTTTCGGATAGGCCCTGAAAGGAGAAGAAAGGCTGAAATGCCAACGGACCTCTGTCTATTCTCTAATTCACCCGACTGTCTCTCCCATATCAGACCAGAGCCCCAAGAGACAGTACATCGCTATTGGGCCAGATTCCTCCTTGTGCTAAACAAGGTCAAGGACTGTCGTGAGGAGGACGCAGTCTCACTTTTCCGCAAAAACTGCACAAACAAAGGAATCCTTAATGCTATAAGTTGCCATGACATAATACACTTTGCTGACTTGGCAACCGTAGTACAGAAGTACTATGCGATGGAAAGCGCCTGGAAAACCCAAACAAAATTTTGGGATAGTCCGGCTCTCACTAAAACCTTTGTCCGAGCTAAACGGGCGAACTCTCGTAAGTCAGCCGATCCAATCCCCAAGAAACCAAAGCCCACCCCAGGGCGTGGAACCGTGTTGGAAGAATGGCTCAATGGGCCATGTAAACTCCACAGCACGCCGGACACTACACCAACACATAGCCTTAGAGCATGTTGGATACTCCGGCAGGTAGCAAAAAGTGGCGAGGATCTTCTTGTAAGCCATAAAGCAGAACAACATCCCGCCAAAGAAAACAATACGGTACTAACAGTCTTCGAGACTTTCGCCTCAAACAATAGGCGCAAGCGAGCTCATCGAAGCTCCGCTGAAATCTGCCATGTGGCAAAAATAAATCCGTGGAGCGACACTGCTATAACTTTCAGTGCCAGTGATGAACCTCAATTCCAAACAGTCCGGGCACCAGCCGCTTTGGTCATTAGCCCAATCGTGGACGGCTTTCGGCTCACTAAAGTACTGATGGACGGCGGAAGCGGATTGAACTTGATCTACGAAGAAACACTCAACAAGATGGAAATTGATAAAAGCCGCATTGAGCAAAGCGGCACAACCTTCAGGGGAATCATCCCTAGTCAGGAAGCACGGTGTGCAGGAAAATCACACTCGATGTGGTATTCGGCACTCCGGAGAATTACAGGTCCGAAGAAATCACATTTCAAGTGGCTCCTTTCAGCAGCGGATACCACGTCCTTTTAGGGCAGGACGCGTTCACAAGCTTTCAAGCTATACCCCACTACCGGTACATGAAGCTTAAGATGCCCGGACCCAATGGAATCATCACTCTAGCCAGTGATCCGGACGTCACACTTCACGCCGAAAATAAAACCGCAGCACTAGCCCTGGAAGCATTATCAGAAGCTCTAGCAGCCGAAGAACTAACAATGTTGCGTGCCACCGTGGGCAGAGACGACATGATACTCGACAAGCGACCCAAGTCCACCTCATTTAAACCCGCAGACGAGATAGTCAAATTCCAGGTCCACCCAACGGACCCCATGAAGACAGCTTCCATCGGGACACAGTTGAGCCCCACAATGGACGCCGCACTATGAGAATTCCTACACGAGAATTGGGACATCTTCGCCGGGCACCCTTCGGACATGCCGGGCATCCCACGCAGACTGGCCGAACACAGCCTCAATATACTGAAAGGATACAAGCCTGTCAAACAGACTCTTAGGCATTTCTCAGAGCCCAAGCGGCAAGCCATGGGGGAAGAGTTAGCCAAGCTACTCGAGGTCAGATTCATCAGAGATATCAAGCATCCAGATTGGTTGGCAAATCTGGTAATGGTACCAAAGAAGGACAAATCCTGGCGCCTATGCGTCGACTTCAAAGACCTCAACAAGGCTTGCCCCAAGGATCCCTTCCCCCTCCCTCGCATCGACCAAATCATTGACGCCACCGCAGGACATGACTCACTGTGTTTTCTCGACGCATACTCTGGATACCATCAAATAAAGATGGAAGAGTCCGACCAAGCTGCAACGGCTTTCATAACTCCATATGGCCCTTTCTGCTTCAACACCATGCCTTTCGGGATTAAAAATGCCGGTCCAACCTATGAATGCATGATTCAAACATGCCTGGAAAAGCAAATCGGCAAAATAGTGGAGGCATATGTGGAAGACGTGGTCATAAAAACAAGACACGTCGAAACCCTAATAGACGACTTGAGGCTTACGTTCGATAACCTTCGAACATACGACATCAAGCTGAACCTGGAAAAATGTGTTTTCGGCGTCCCCTCTGGGAAACTGCTCGGCTTCATTGTTTCCAATAGAGGAATTGAAGCGAATCCGGCAAAAATCCGAGCTCTGTTGCAGTTGGCTGTACCAATAGACCTCAAGCATATCCAGAAATTAGCTGGATGCGTGGCTGCGTTAAGCCACTTTATCTCCCGGTTAGGAGAAAAGGCATTACCTCTTTACCGCCTTCTTCGGCGCACCAAACTCTTCGTGTGGACGGATGCGGCCGCGGCCGGACTGGACGAAATAAAGACCTTACTGGCCAGTAATCCAGTCCTAACAGCGCCAAATACTGGCGAACCTATGCAATTGTACATAGCTGCAACACATCAAGTTGTAAGCGCAGTGCTCGTCATTGAACGAGGGACTGACGGATACAAATTCCCACTCCAGAAGCCGGTATATTACGTATCCACGGTCCTCACCCCATGCAAATCCCAATACCCACACTATCAAAAGATAGCATACACGGTCTTCTGGCATCCTGGAAGCTACGACACTACTTTCAAGAGTGTTCGATTATGGTGGCCTCCGAAGTACCACTCAACGACATAATAAATAACCGCGACGCTACGAGCCGAATTGCTAAATGGGCCATCGAGCTCCTTCCGTTCGACATAACATACACGCCACGACGGGCCATCAAGTCGCAAGTACTGGCTGACTTTGTCGCCGAATGGACAGAAGCCGGACTCCCTAAAGAGTACCGCGTGTACTCTAACTGGATCATGCACTTCGATGGCTCCAAAACGCTGGATGGATTGGGAGCAGGTGTAGTCCTGACGTCTCCCACCGGAGACATGGTCCAATACGTACTCCAAATATTATACACAGACTCCAACAATGCAGCCGAATACGAGGCTCTGTTGCACGGTCTTCGGATGGCAGTCTCTATGGGCATTCAACGCCTGGAGGTGCGTGGGGATTCAAACCTCGCAATATCACAAATAAACGGAGAATTTGATGCCAAGGATCCGAAAATGGCGGCGTACCATAATGCCGTCCTCAAAATGTCAGCTCGGTTCGAGGGGCTCGAATTCCACCATGTGGCTCGAGAAAACAATCAAGCGGCGGATATCCTCGCCCGCATCGGCGCTAAACGCGACCCTGTCCCACCTAACATATTCCTGGAAAGGCTATTCAAGCCATCCGTGGTATGGGAAGGGGAGTCCGGCAACACTAGCACGGATCCGAATAAACCCCCAGATTCCGAACCATCAGACATAATCGGAGGCTCCACCACCGAAATAACACCTTCAGCCCACAAAATCATGGCTGTAATCAACTCGTGGACTAAGCCTTTCTTGGCCTACCTAAATAGGTAGGAGCTCCCCAGGACCAAAATGAAGCACACTGCATCATGCGGCGTTCTAAAGCTTACAAAGTCCATGAAGGGGAACTCTATAAGAAAAGTGCGACCGGAGTGCTCCAAAGGTGCATCTCCGAAGAGGAAGGGCGGCAACTCTTGGCTGAAATCCATGCCGGACTGGGCGGGCACCACACTGCGGCTCGGGCACTAGTCAGCAAGGCCTTTCGTACAGGCTTTTATTGGCCGACAACCCGAGTAGACGCCCATGGAACGCGGCCAGACTCCGGAGATTCTACACCTAGCGCCGAACCAACTGTTCGTCTCCTTACCCCCTCCTTTTTAAATATGTTCCCTCCTTTTTCCTTCTTCACACAAAGTACTCATTATAGTGCGGTTGCTCGGATCACCCCGGCCGCACTATGTGTGTAAGCTATACCTGGGGGCTTCCTATATGGAAGCTAAATATAATTGCTTTCATGGCTTCTTGCCTATCACATATGCATTCTTTTTCCCATACGTGCCCCTTTTTTTTCACCATTATATGCATCGATATGACTTAAGATGTGGCCATGCTGGGTTGCCTGGCTCTTGTGTTTATGCCCTACATTCCCGTTAATTCGGCTAGGGCATAAGGGGAGCACCTCTGCGATTGTTACTGCCGGTTCAGCCGGATGTGTACCTCAGACTGGGTGAAGCCGAAAGCTAGCGTTCTTAAGGGAATATTCGGTCGGTGAACAAAAGATGTTTTTCGTTTATTACAATATGAATCCCCAGAAGTTTTTATATCCTACGTCCCTATTCGTAGTTCGGACATGTACATCGTTGCATGCGTACCTAGGGAAAGGAACCCCTAACAAACTATTCTCCCTGGAAGATGTTTCTTACTATCCATGTAATATAACATAACTAGTTGGGTACTTGTCTGTTCAAGCACTTATGACCCCTACGCCTGGTTTCCACGCATACCCCGGTTCTGTATAACTGAGCGGGCATTCGGATACACCTCGGACTGTCGGATCCGGGGGCTGAAGCGAAAAGGTCCGCCATGACAAATGATTTTAATCCGGCTAGGGACTACTTATGTCCATTGAATTACACATTCACTTGGACTGACTATATTCCTCCTCTATACCATCCAACAGGCTATCTAGCTTACAATCCTGTTGGGAATACTTTGCAGCTAACGCTACCTGGTCATACACCAGACTCACGGGAATTTCTTGCCCATCTGGCCCCGCCGGTCTGACTTCGGCCATATGGTTCGGGTCAAGCTTGGTGTAGCGCGTCTTCACCATAGCCCAGGCTTCTCTTGCACCTTGTCGGCAGGCTGACATCTTCCACAATCGAAAGCGCCGCCGCGCTCCTTGGAGCACATCCACGAGCTCCCCCATGCCTTTCGGCAGGGAGGTGGATGGCCACAAGGCCTGGGCAATACCCTGCATCACCTGCCGAGCTCGCTCGTGCAACTGTGAGAGGTCTTGCAGCATATCACCTACGGACGCGGGCATCTCCTCTTCAGGGCGGCCCGTCAACATACCTATAGACATAAACTTTTTTCAATAGGCTTCCTCACTGAGCTGTACTACAGTTAGTCTAGGCACTCACCATAAATGCTGCGACGAAGCCTTCTGTTCTTCTTTACGGAGTCCGCCAGCTAAGCGCGAACATCTTTTAATTCGACGCCCAGCCGGACATTGGCATCTTGAAGATTGTTCTTCTCCTGCCTAACTTGCGTAAGAAAATGCTCGCCAGCTTTTAGCTGCCTTTGGAGATGCGACTCGTTATCTCTTACGACCTCCGGATTCACCCCGGGATTGTCTGCAGAATTTTCTGTTAGACTTATCATACAAGACACTTACTAACTAGTACCTCTCCGTACAATTGAGACAAATGTTACTAGATGAGGCCATCTGGGATTCCTCTAACTTGGCAACCGTGGCCCTCAGCTGGGTCTTGCACTCCTCCAGCTCTCGAGGCAATTTCTCATTCTTATCTACAAGGACCTGTGCATAAATCGATCCTTAAAACAATTGTTCCAACCATTTCAAGTCTCAGGGGTTACTGCTATACATGCTTATCAAATTTTCTTACCCGTATATCTTTGGCATACTGGTCCGTCGCTCGGGCAAGCCCGCCTTGAGAAGCTCGGATGTATGTGTCTCCCGAATTGAAAGCATTAAATGCCTCTTCGGAAAAGATGTTGTTGCGAAGTACGGCCCGTCGGCGCCGGTGATTCATGGCACTCTCTACTTTGGAATTCGTGGCGGAGAGCATATCCGCATCCTCTGTCGGAGGACAATGCGGTATCGGCCCCGCGTCCGCCCCCTCTCTGGAAGCCGGTTTTGGAATCCGGCTGGTGGAGGCGTGATTGGCAGGATCTCCGGATATAGTCCGGCTACTCCTCTTTCTGCCAGGACATGAAGGACGCTATTACATTTCAAACACGATAGTCACAGAGCAGGTTTTTACCATACCTCTGTAGCGGCGTTTCGGCCCTAACCGCCTTCCTCTTAAGCCTGCCCGATCCGGACGCCCTTTGCCGACGAGTCCCCAGGGGCTCGGCGCCGTGCTCTGACCGTCGTGTCTGCAAAAATACGACACTTCAGGTGTAAGGCATGGCATCAGAAAGGAGTCCTCTTCGGAGGATAGGGTTTTTTTTGGCTTGGCTTAGACGCGATGTAGGTAGCAGTCCGGGATAGTCAGCGATAATAGCCACTGAGGCGCCATTGCAGCTCGCCTGATAAAATATCCCATTGATGAGCTCCACAGTAATTTCTGAATCTTCTTTGAGTCCTGGATCAAAGGCCCTTCCGGGGTCCTCTGGCTGTGGGGAGGGGCTGGAGATTCCTTCTACGACCCTCCTCAGTTCCTACTCGAAAATATCGAGGTAAATTATCTTGACGAAGAACGCCAGAATGAGTGAAGCGGGGGAAGGAGTGACGACTTACCCAGCTTGGGGGGTTGTACATAGAAAACCTATCACGCGATTTAATGTGAAGGAATTCTTCTTCTCCTCCTTTATACAAATCGGACAATATCCTCGCCAGAGCAGTGGCGGAGTCCGGACCCTTACGACCACAACGGGTGGCATCATCTTCCCCGTTGTAGTGCCACATGGGCTTCCCCCAATATTGAAGCGGCTGCACTCCCTGCATTATGCATATTGCCATAACCTCGACTATTGTCAGCCCTGACTTGGCCGGTAACTTTATCCTGCTCATCAGGAAGTGTATTTCTCTGGTATCCTCCTCTTGGGGGCCCCAAGGGCGCCAACTTCGGCGTGCCCTTGGCGGAGCATTACTAAACTCAGGGAGACCTATCCGGACTGGATCCGGAAGGGGAACGTCATCGACATAAAACCACTCCGAGGGCCAGTTCTCCGGTGCCTTCTTGGGAGTACCGGGTAGGTATCTGGTCTCGGTGATGCGCCATACTTCGGCTCCGCCCACTTGACATATGGATTCCCCCTGGTTGCGAGGGACGAGGCAGAACAACTTCTTCCATAACCCGAAGTGAGCCTCGCAGCCCAGAAATAGTTCACAAAGGGCGACGTATCCTGCTATGTGTAGCACGGAGGCAGGGGTGATGTTGTGCAATTGGAGGCCATAGAACTCCAGGAGCCCGCAAAGGAATGGGTGGACTGGAAACCCGACGCCTCTCAGCATATGCGGGATGAAGCATATTCGCTCCCCCGGGGATAGATTAGGATATCTCTCCGCTTGCTCCCCGCCATTATAGGTGGCTAGTCCGGCTCGGACGGGGACCATGAGCGCTAGTGGAAGAAACCCTTGGGTTTGCAGCTCTATTAAGCGGCTTTGAGGAATTGAAAACTCTTCCCAGTCGCCTGGCTTGGAGCGAGGGTAACGAGAAGAAGAGCTGTGGCAACCGGCCATGTTGGAATGGTTTTTTCCGGAGCATGCTTGCTCGAGGGAAGAGGGTGAGGTTTGGATATGAGAATCCACGTCTCTTCAAATAGACGGTTAGCCTGCCGGACCGGGGGTGGCAAATGCAAAAATGCCTCGGCTCCTCGTATTCGCTCGACACGTGGAGATGGTCATTGTTGAGGCACAGAAGCCAAGGAGTACAACATTGATGGGAAGCCGGACACTGTTTGTTGCAACAGGTACTTTGGAGTATTCGGAGATGGAACCCGCCTTGCAATGCCGAAGACAAAACTGCGCACCGGACTCATCGTCATTGAAGCCTGGTTCAAGGGCTACTGAGGGAGTCCTGGATTAGGGGGTATCCGGATAGCCGGACTATATATTTTGGCCGGACTGTTGGACTGTGAAGATACAAGACTCAAGACTTCGTCCAGTGTCCGGATGGGAATCTCCTTTGCGTGGAAGACAAGCTTGGCGATCTGGACACGGGACGAAGTCTTCTATCTTTTATCTTCATAGCCCAACAGTCCGGCATACGCATATAGTCCGGCTATCCGAGGACCCCTTAATCTAGGACTCCCTCAGTGCCATTGAGAATAATTGAGCATAATATTTTCTAGGAGCTTAGTAGCCTCTCCTAAAGTACTTTTTATAAAAGTGCCTCATGCGGCCGAATCTAAAAGGTTTCTAGAAGCAAAATTCAATTCGGCATAATTTTTTCGTATAATCATCCAAAAATTCAAACCATGTGTAGGGCAATTTCGTATCATCAATTTCATCCTCTCCCAAGATTGTGCAACATGCTCATGATCAAGTTTCTTAAAATTCATAATATCGTTCCTAAGGGAGATGATCTTAGCAGGAGGAAAATACTTAGAGATGAAAGCATCTTTACACGTATTCCATGAATCAATACTATTTTTAGGCAAAGATGGAAAACCAAGATTTAGCACGATCTCTAAGCGAAAACGGAAATAGCTTTAACTTAACAATATCATTATCCACATCTTTCTTCGTTTGCATATCACACAAATCAACGAAATTGTTTAGATGGGATGCGGCATCTTCACTAGGAAGGCCAGAAAATTGATCTTTCATAACAATATTAAGCAAAGCGGCATTAATTTCACAAGAAACAACATTAGTAGTGGGAGCAATCGGAGTGCTAATAAAATCATTGTTGTTGGTATTGGAAAATTCACACAATTTGGTATTATCTTGAGCCATCGTCAGAAAGCAAGCAATCCAACACACAAGCACACAAGACGGAAGCAAAAAAGACAAACGGAAGAGGGGCGAAGAAAAGGCAAATCTTTTCAAAAATCGTTTTAGAAGTGGGGGAGAGGAAAACGAGAGGCGAATGGCGAAAATGTAATGCAAGAGAGAAGAGTTTATGATGGGTACTTGGTATGGCCTGACTTAACGTAGATCTCCCCGGCAACGGCGACAGAAATTCTTCCTGCTACCTCTTGAGCTGCGTTGTTTTTCTCTTGAAGAGGAAAGGGTGATGCAGCAAACTAGAGTAAGAATTTCCCTCCGTTTGAGAACCAAGGTATCAATCCAGTAGGAGACAACGCACAAGTCACCGAATACCTGCACAAACAATCAACAACTTGCACCCGAAGTGATAAAGGGGTTGTCAATCCCTTCACGGTTACTTGCAAGAGTGAGATCTGATAGAGATAGCTAAACGGTAAAGTAAATATTTTTGGTATTTTTGGTTTATAGATTGGAAAGTAAAAGATTGCAAAATAGTAGATCAGAAACTAGTATGATGTAAAAGAGAACTTATATGATGGAAAAGAGATTCAATATAATGGAAAAGAGATCCGTGGGCCATAGGTTTCACCAGTGGCTTCTCTCAAGATAGCAAGTATTACGGTGGGTAAACAAATTACTACCGAGCAATTGATAGAAGAGCGCAAAGTTATGACGATATCTAATGCAATGATCATGAACATAGGCATCACGTCCGTGTCAAGTAGACCAAAATGATTCTGCATCTACTACTATTACTCCACACATCGACCGCTATCCAGCATGCATCTAGAGTATTAAGTTCATAAAGAATGGAGTAACGCATTAAGTGAGATGACATGATTTAGAGGAATTAACTCCAGCAATATGATGAAAACCCCATCTTTTTATCCTCGATGGCAACAATACAATACGTGCTTTGTTGCCCCTATTGTCACTGGGAAAGGACACCGCAAGATTGAACCCAAAGGTAAGCACTTCTCCCATTGCAAGAAAAACCAATCTAGTAGGCCAAACTAAACCGATAATTCGAAGAGACTTGCAAAGATATCAAATGATGCATATAAGAATTCAGAGAAGAACCAAATAATATTCATAGATAATCTGATCATAAATCCACAATTCATAGGATCTCGGCAAACACACCGCAAAAGAGTATTACATCAAATAGATCTGCAAGAACATCAAGGAGAACATGGTATTGAGAATCAAAGAGAGAGAAGAAGCCATCTAGCTACTAGCTATGGACCCGTAGGTCTGTGGTAAACTACTCACACATCATCGGAGAGGAAATGATGTTGATGTAGAAGCCCTCCATGATCGAATCCCCCTCTGGCAGGACGCCAAAAAGGTCCCTAGATGGGATGTCATGGATACAAAAGGTTGTGGCGGTGGAAAAGTAGTTTCGTTGCTCCCCTCGATGTTTTCAGGGTATAAGAGTATACATAGGTGAAGGAACTAGGTCAGGAGACCCACAAGGGGCCCATGAGGTAGGGGTGCACCCTACCCCCTTGGGCGCGCCCTCCACCCTTGTGGCCGCCTCATTGTGTCTCGGACTTCATCTCCAAGTCTCCTGGTTTGCTTCTGGTCCAAGAAAGACCATCGCGAAAGTTTCATTCCGTTTGGACTCCGTTTGGTATTCCTTTTCTACGAAACTCTAAAACAGGAAACAAAGAGAAACTAGCACTAGGCTCTCGGTTAATAGATTCGTCCCAAAAATAATATAAAATAACATATTAATGCCTATTAAACATCCAAAACAGATAATATAATAACATGGAACAATCAAAAATTATATATACGTTGGAGACGTATCAAGCATCCCCAAGCTTAATTCCTGCTCGTCCTCGAGTAGGTAAATGATAAAAAACAGATTTTTTGATGTATAATGCTACCTAACATATTTATCCATGTAATTCTATTTATTGTGGCATGAATGTTCAGATCCGAAAGACTCAAAACAAAAGTTTAATATTGACATAAGAACAATAATACTTCAAGCATACTAACAAGGCAATTATGTCTTCTCAAAATAACATGGCCAAATAAAGCTTCTACAAAATCATATAGTCTGGCTATGCTCCATCTTCGTCACACAAAATACTCAAATCATACACAACCCCGATGACAAGCCAAGAAATTGTTTCATACCTTGATGTTCTCAAACCTTTTCAACTTTCACGCAATACATGAGCGTGAGCCATGTACATAACAATATAGGTGGAATAGAATGGTGGTTGTGGAGAAGACAAAAAGAGGGAGATAGGCTCACATCAACTAGGGATATCAACGGGCTATGGAGATGCCCATCAATAGATATCAATATGAGTGAGTAGGGATTGCCATGCAACGGATGCACTAGAGCTATAAGTGTATGAAAGCTCAAAAAGAAACTAAGTGGGTGTGCATCCAACTTGCTTGCTCATGAAGACCTAGGGCATTTGAGGAAACCCATCGTTGGAATATACAAGCCAAGTTCTATAATGAAAAATTCCCACTAGTATATGAAAGTGACAAAATAAGAGACTCTCTATCATGAAGATCATGGTGCTACTTTGAAGCACAAGTGTGGAAAAAGGATAGTAACATTGCCCCTTGTCTCTTTTTCTCTCATTTTTTGGGCTTCTTTGGCCTCTCTTTTTAATTTTGGCTTCTCTGCCCTCTTTTTTTATTTCCTCACATGGGACAATGCTCTAATATGATGATCATCACACTTTTATTTTACTTACAACTCGAAAACTTACAACTCAATGCTTAGAACAAAATATGACTCTATGTGAATGCCTCCGGCGGTGTACCGGGATGTGCAATGAATCAAGAGTGACATGTATGAAAGAATTCTGAAAGGTGGCTTTTCCACAAATAAGATGTCAACTACATGCTCATGCAAAGCAATATGACAATGATGAAGCGTACCATAATAAACAGAACGGTGGAAAGTTGCATGGCAATATATCTCAGAATGGCTGTGGAAATGCCATAATAGGTAATTATGGTGGCTGTTTTGAGGAAGGTATATGGTCGGTGTATGGTACCGGTGAAAGTTGCGCGGTACAAGAGAGGCTAGCAATGGTGGAAGGGTGAGAGTGCATATAATCCATGGACTCAACATTAGTCATAAAGAACTCACATACTTATTGCAAAAATCTATTAGTCATTGAACAAAGTACTACATGCATGCTCCTAGGGGGATAGATTGGTAGGAAAAGACCATCGCTCGTCCCCAACCGCCACTCATAGGAAGACAATCAATGAATACCTCATGCTCCAAATTTGTTACACAACGCTTCACCATACATGCATGCTACGGGACTCACAAACCTAAACACAAGTATTTCTAAAATTCACAATTACTCCACCAACACGACTCTAATATCACCGTCTTCATATCTCAAAACAACCATAAAGAATCAATCTTCTCATAGTATTCAATGCATTTTATATGGAAGTTTTTATTATATCCCTCTTGGGTGCCTATCATATTAGGACTAATTTTATACCCAAAGCAAATTACCACGCTATTCTAAAAGACTCTCAAAATAATATAAGTGAAGCATGAGAGTTTAACAATTTCTATAAAATAAATCCACCACCGTGCTCTAAAAAGGTATAAGTGAAGTACCAGAGCAATATTGCCTAGGTCAAAAGATATAAGTGAAGCACATAAAGTATTCTAATAAATCACGATTCATGCGTGTCTCTCCCTAAAGGTATGTACAACAAGCATGATTGTGCTAAACAAAAAAGAAAAGACTCAAATCATACAAGACGCTCCAAGCAAAACACATAACATGTGGTGAATAAAATTATAGCCTCAAGTAAAGTTACCGATAGACGAAGACGAAAGAGGGGACGCCTTCCGGGGCATCCCCAAGCTTAGGCTTTTGGTTGTCCTTGAATATTACCTTGGAGTGCCCTGGGCATCCCCAAGATTAGGCTCTTGCCACTCCTTATTCCATAGTCCATCAAATCCTTACCCAAAACTTGAAAACTTCACAACACAAAACTCAACAAAAAATCTCATGAGCTCCGTTAGTATAAGAAAATAAACCACCACTTTAAGGTACTGTTGCAAACTCATTATTTATTTATATTGGTGCAATATCTACTGTATTCCAACTTTTCCATGGTTCGTACCCCCGATACTACCCATAGATTCATCAAAATACGCAAGCAACACGCGAAAAACAGAATCTGTCAAAAACAGAACAGTCTGTAGTAATCTATAACTCTCGAATACTTCTGTAACTCCAATTTTTTTGGAAAATTAGAAAAACCTGATAAATTGGTATACCAATCCAGAGCAAAACGAATCATATCAAAATCACATTTCTGTGAATTTTAAAAACTAATTTACTAGGCGCAAAAGTTTTTGATTTTCAGCACGATCAACACAACTATAACCGTAAGCTGTCCTAAAGGTTTAACTTGGCGCAAACACTAATTAAAACATAACCACATCTAACCAGAGGCTAGATGAATTATTTATTACTAAACAGGAACAAAAATCAAAGAACAAAAATAAAATTGGGTTGCCTCCCAACAAGCGTTATCGTTTAACGCCCTTAGCTAGGCATAAAGATGCGAATAGATCTAGGTATTGTCATCTTTGGTATGTAACCCATAAGTGGCTCTCATGATAGATTCATATGGCAATTTAATTTTCTTCCTAGGAAAGTGTTCCATGCCTTTCCTTAACGGAAATTGGAATCTAATGTTTCCTTCTTTCATATCAATAATTGCACCAATCGCTCTAAGTAAAGGTCTACCAAGAATAATAGGACAAGTAGGATTGCAATCTATATCAAGAACAATGAAATCTATGGGCACATAATTCCTATTTGAAACAATAAGAACATCATTAATCCTTCCCATAGGTTTCTTAATAGTGAAATCCACAAGATGCAAATTTAAAGAACAATCATCAAATTCACGGAAACCTAACACATCACACAAAGTTTTTGGAATCGTGGAAACACTAACACCCAAATCACACAAAGCATGGCATTCATAATCTTTAAACTTGATCTTAGTAGTAGGTTCCCACTCATCATAAAGTTTTCTAGGGATAGAAACTTCTAATTCAAGCTTTTCTTCAAAAGATTGCATCATAGCATCAGTGATATGTTTAGTAAAAGCTTTGTTTTGATTATAAGCATGAGGAGAACTTAACACGGATTGCAACAAGGAATACAATCTATTAAAGATCAATTATCATAATTAAATTCCTTGAAATCCAAAAGAGTGGGTTCGTTGCTACTTAAAGTCTTGACCTCTCCAATCCCACTTTTATCAATTTTTGCATCTAGATCTAAAAACTCTGAATCATTGGGTGCCTTTTAACTAAAGTTGACTCATCTCCAGTCCCATCTTTTTCAATATTAATATTGTAAAACAAAGAATCAATAGGATTTACATCAATAACTTCTAGATCTTCATCGTTATTATCATGAAAACTAGAAGAACATGCTTTTACAAACCAGTCTTTTTTAGCACACATCTTAGCGGTTTTTTTTACACTCATCAATGGAAATTCTCATGGCTTTGAGAGACTCATTGATATCATGCTTGGGTGGGATCGATCTATGTTTCAAAGAATCAACATCAAGAGAAATTCTATCCACGTTCCTAGCCAAATCATCAATCTTGAGAATTTTTCTTCAATCAGAGCATTAAAATTCTTTTGCGAACTCATAAATTCTTTAACACTATTATCAAAATAATAGGACATCTTATTAAAATTCCATAGGAATTTTTGTAGGAATTACCATAATTATTATAGGAATTACTAGGAAACAGCCTACGACTAAAATTGCCTCTATACGCGTTGTTACCAAAATTGTTCCTACCAACAAAATTCACATACACAGATTCATTATTATTCTCAATCAAAGTGGACAGAGGCATATCATTTGGACCAAAAGAAACACTCTTATTAGCAAATAATTTCATAAGTTCATCCATCTTTCCACTCAAAACATTAATATCTTCAATCACATGAACATTTTTACTAGTGGATCCTTCGGTATGCCATTGAGAATAATTGACCACAATATTATCAGGGAGCTTAGTAGCCTCTCCTAAAGTAATTTCCATAAAAGTGCCTCCTGCGGCCGAATCTAAAACGTTTCTAGAAGCAAAATTCAATCCAGCATAATTTTTTTGTATAATCATCCACAAATTCAAACCATGTGTAGGGCAATTTCGTATCATCAATTTCATCCTCTCCCAAGATTGTGCAACATGCCCATGATCAAGTTGCTTAAAATTCATAATATCGTTCCTAAGGGAGATGATCTTAGCGGGAGGAAAATACTTAGAGAGGAAAGCATCTTTACACGTATTCCATGAATCAATACTATTTTTAGGCAAAGATGAAAACCAAGATTTAGCACGATCTCTAAGAAAAAATGGAAATAGCTTTAGCTTAACAATTTCATTATCCACATCTCTCTTTGTTTGCATATCACACAAATCAACGAAGTTGTTTAGATGGGATGCGGCATCTTCACTAGGAAGGCCAAAAAATTGATCTTTCATAACAATATTCAGCAAAGCGGTATTAATTTCACAAGATTCTGCATTAGTAGTGGGAGAAATCGGAGTGCTAATAAAATCATTGTTGTTGGTATTGGAAAAGTCACACAATTTGGTATTATCTTGAGCCATCGTGACAAAGCAAGCAATCCAACACACAAGCACACAAGAAGCAAGCAAAAAATACGAACGAAAGAGGGGCGAAGAAAAGGCAAATCTTTTTGAAAATATTTTAGAAGTGGGAGAGAGGAAAACGAGAGGCAAATGGCGATTAATGTAATGCAAGAGAGAAGAGTTTATGATGGGTACTTGGTATGGCCCGACTTAACGTAGATCTCCCCGGCAATGGCGACAAAAATTCTTCCTGCTATCTCTTTAGCTTGCGTTGGTTTTTCCCTTGAAGTGGAAAGTGTGATGCAGCAACGTAGAGTAAGCATTTCCCTTCGTTTGAGAACCAAGGTATCAATCCAGTAGGAGACAACACACAAGTCATCGAATACCTGCACAAACAATCAACAACTTGCACCCAACACGATAAAGGGGTTGTCAATCCCTTCACGATTACTTGCAAAAGTGAGATCTGATAGAGATATATAAACGGTAAAGTAAATATTTTTGGTATTTTCGGTTTATAGATCGGAAAGTAAAAGATTGCAAAATAGTAGATCAGAAACTAGTATGATGTAAAAGAGAACATATATGATGGAAAAGAGATTCAATATAATGGAAAAGAGACCCGGGGGCCATAGGTTTCACTAGTGGCTTCTCTCATGATAGCGAATATTACAGTGGGTGAACAAATTACTGCCGAGCAATTGATAGAAGAGCGCAAAGTTATGACCATATCTAAGGCAACGATCATGAACATAGGCATCACATTCGTTTCAAGTAGACCAAAATGATTGTGCATCTACTACTATTACTCCACACATCGACCGCTATCCAGCATGTATCTAGAGTATTAAGTTCATAAAGAACGGAGTAATGCATTAAGTGAGATGACATGATGTAGAAGAATTAACTCAAGCAATATGATGAAAACCCCATCTTTTTATCCTCGATGGCAACAATACAATACGTGCTTTGCTGCCCCTACTATCACTGGGAAAGGACACTTCAAGATTGAACCCAAAGCTAGGAACTTCTCCCATTGCAAGAAAAACCAATCTAGTAGGCCAAACTAAACCGATAATTTGAAGAGACTTGCAAAGATATCAAATCATGCATATAAGAATTCAGAGAAGAACCAAATAATATTCATAGATAATTTGATCATAAATCCACAATTCATCATATCTCAGCAAACACACCGCAAAAGAGTATTACATCGAATAGATCTCCAAGAACATCGAGGAGAACATGGTATTGAGAATCAAAGAGAGAGAAGAAGTCATTTAGCTACTAGCTATGGACCCATAGGTCTATGGTAAACTACTCACGCATCATCAAAGAGGCAATGGTGTTGATGTAGAAGCCCTCCATGATCGAATCCCCCCGGCAGGACACCAGAAAAGGTCCCTAGAAGGGATCTCATGGGTACAAAAGGTTGCGGCGGTGGAAAAGTGGTTTCGTGGCTCCCCTCGATGTTTTCACAGTATAAGAGTATATATAGGCGAAGGAACTAAGTCAGGAGACCCACGAGGGGCACACGAGGTAGGGGGCGCGCCCTACCCCCTGGGCGCGCCCTCCACCCTCATGGCTGCCTTGTTGCGTCTCCGAATTCATCTCCAAGTCTCCTGGTTTGCTTCTAGTACAAGAAAGATCATCGCGAAAGTTTCATTCCGTTTGGACTCCGTTTGGTATTCCTTTTCTGCAAAACTCTAAAATAGGCAAAAAAAAATAGAAATTAGCACTGGGCTCTCGATTAATAGGTTAGTCCCAAATAATATAAAATAGCATATAAATGCCTATTAAACATCCAAAACAAATAATATAATAGCATGGAACAATCAAAAATTATAGATACGTTGGAGACGTATCACAAACAAACAGGCAAATAACAATTAGAAAGAGAGGCAAATAAAAGCAAAACTCTCTCTCTCTCTCTCTTTCTCTCTCAGCCTATGATCTATACACTTTCTCCCCCTTTGGCAAGAAGTTGCCAAAAAGCTCGAAAATGCATAGTGCTATGCGACACCCTAAGCACGATTTCGGGAGCTCCGGTGTGCAAAGATGGCGTGGAGACGACAGCATCAGCAAAATCTTCCGCTGATCTCTGAGGAACTGGAGGAGTTGCAACTGGAGGGGCAACTGGGGCCGTGGCTGCAGGTGCTGAAGTGGTAGCTCTTGTGTCACTGGTTGGCACAGCTACAGACCTGTGTGCCCTAGGCACTCTCTGAAATGCATCTGTGGTAGCTCTCCCTCTCCTGTCCTCTGCTTCTTCTTGAAGTTGCTCAACTACAGTCTGAATTTCTGTGTCCTTCAAGTCTAGATCATAAAATTTTGTTTCAATGATCCTCTCAAGACTTCCTTGGTTTTGAGTCTGCGTGGCTAGTCCTTTCTCATTTCTCACTGTGGCCTCAAGCAGATAGCTGAGCTGATCCTGCTTGGTCTTGAGATTTACAGTTGAGGCATCTGGAACCTTGGAAGTTTTTGCTGCCTCTGCTTTCTTTCTCTTCTCCTGAACCTCTACAGATGTAGGATGTGATGCATCCATGATAACAACATTGTCCTCCTATTCGGGCCTCAGGGGAAGGTGCTCTCTGTCTAGAAGATATGTGCATGTACCCATCTTGGAGTTGATGAGCATCTGAATGTGTGGGGCATATCCACATGACCTCTTCTGATCTGCTGTAGTCCTCTTAATTATTTCAACAATCAAGGTCATCACTTTGAACTTTTTTAGCACATCAAACATATGCAGCAAGTTGATTGAGTGCCCTCTGATCATCCTGTCTTCTCCTAATTTGGGCAACAAAGTGTACCTCAATATAGTGTTGATGGTAGGCAGCCCTGATTACAGATAATAGATGGAGCCAAACTTGTGTGTCTCCTAGGCAACATCAGGAATTTCCTTGTAGTGTGCCATGGAGTTATGGCCTTTCCTATGCTGGGCATAACATCTGTGTCATTTTCAGATTCTTCAAGGGCATTGATCAGCTTGGCCCACTCAGCAATGCAGGATTGGTACCTAGCACCTTCAGTCATCCAGACTATCTTGCCATCTGGGTAAAAATGTGCACTTGAATAAAATTGCATCACCATCTCATCATTCCACTTTGTAAGTTCCTGACCAACAAAAGTATGAACTTCATTCATATTGAAACTCTCATGAACTCCAGGGAAGTAGTCAGCATTGTTATCAATATATTCCTAGTCTACCCATCTCATGTCACTGACTATGGGCTTCTTGTCCAAAAGAACTATCTCATAGTAGTCCCGCTGCTCCTTGGTGTGAAACCTGTAATCCACAATAGTCCTTCTCCTTGTAGCATAGGGGTCTGTCTGTCTCCATAGTCTGAGACCTGCATGTTTTTTCAATTTCATGTTCTCTGCTACTGGATGAGTGTCATCATGATCTAGAATTTTTGGCTTGAGCTTCCTGAGCACTTGGGTCTCAACATCCTCTTGAACTTTAGGCACTGGGGCCTTGTTCTTCTCTATAGCTGAGATATTTCTTGTTGATCTCTTGGGTGTTGTTGACTTTGAAGCTTGAGCAGCAGCAACATCACACTTGGGAGATGTCTTGGGCTTAGATGGAGCAGCCCTAGACTTGATAGCATCTCCCATCAGCTTTTGGGTCTTGGCAAGAGGAGCAATGGTCTTTCCTCTTCCTCTTCATCTTCAGATTCTCTGATCATAGAAGGCTTTCCAATCACTCTGGCCATGGTCTTCTTGACCCTTTCTTTCCTCCAGCAGCCTCTTCTTCTCTTGGTTCAGCAGTAGCTTGAGTTGAGGCTCTGGCTTTGGACACAAGAATTCTCTTGGCAGGTGCTTTCTTGTGCATTCCAGGCTTGGTTGAGGCAGCAGTACAAAATTCCTTCTTGACAACCTTCTTCTTTGAGGTTACTTCCTCAATTTCAAAGTCCACATCCTCTGAGTCTGAGGTTCTCTTCTTCCTTTGCCTGATAGTGGCCTTAGGCAGATTGCTTGGGGTGCTTCTGCTACCCTCATCATAGTTGCCGTTTGAGGGACTAGTGCCCTTACTCAGGTTGGCCTGTTCCTCTAATCTGTTCTGGCTATCACTTTGGTCCGACATCTCTGACACTGAAAGCTGACCCCGTGAATAGATAGGTTGAGATAGAGTAGATGAGCATCACAAAGCACAACCATTTTGCAAAACAATTGAGTCAAAAACTTAGTTTTAGTTTTCTATAGAAAGCATTTCGGAGCTACCGATATTACAAACTCGGTGACACCGAAGCAATTCTAGAGTCTAAATATGCAAGATCGTTCAGATCGAGATGCAGTTCGGTGACTCCGAGTTGCTAGGGTTTCATAGAGAGATGAACTCGGTCACACCGATTGGTATGTTTCGGTCAGACCGAAAAATACTTGTGCTATGACTTATGCCAAATCGGTGAGATCAAAATCCTAATATCGGTTGATCCGAGCTGAGTTCAGCGGAAACCTAAACCTAAATTTTTGCATAAAATCTAATCTAATGGAGTTTGCAGAGGATAGAGTTGTCTCAACTGTGGCAAGAATATAGGAATTGATCTTTGTGCTCGAAATCGGAGTGGGGATAGCACAAAGGGACGAGTTCATACCCTAACTTGGCGATGAACCCGCTACAGCGACAACGGCGGCAAAGATTCCCATTGACGCGATGAAGACCAGTGGCAGGAGGACACTGACGATGAGGAGACAATCCAGAGACCTTGAGTCGGCAGAGCTGGACATGCGCGGGTGAAGCGTTTGGAGAAATTTCCAAATTTCCAGCCCGTGGGTATATATATCCAGACTCTGTTAGTGTGACCAAGTGGAATGCTTCATTGGCACCGAGATGTAGAATCGCAAGCGGTTGCTGCAACTCGGTGTGACCGAAAAGTTCAAATTGGTTGCATCGAGATTAAAACCTAGATCAACTTAATGAACTTGGTGTGGCCGAATGGGATGGATCGGTTAGACTGAAATGCGCTAAGAGGTTTTGGAAGTTAAGTCTACGATAGATCGGTGGCTCCGAGTGCTCCTCACTCAAAGGGTCCGAATATGACTTGATCAAACTTTGTGATGTAGCATGAATAGAGTTTGATACGAGAAAAGCATAGATAGCTAGAGGGAGTACTTAGGCATTCTTGTCCATCCATTTGGCAAAAAGAAAAACCAAACAATAAAAGCAATAAATGGATGTCCTTGAATGGAGAAAATTATGCAACCAACATGCTCACACAATAAGATAGCAAATGAAACATGTAGCAAAGCATGCACAAACACTCTAGCATCTATCAAGCAATTGGCTATGACTAGGTCATCTATATATGACTATATTGACTTAGGAGTCAAATTAGAACATTTGATCATATGTCAAACTCATTGTTTAAGCACAAGTGGGGTTACCACTTTTACATAAAGCATTGTTGTGTTCACACCATTAGAGTTCCTTTAGCTCAATTCTTTAAGTAAAGCTCCCCCTAGATGTGATATACCCTTTTAGAGGGATGAACTAACCTTGGCTTTTGTTGATGATGACTTCATGTATATGCTGAAGATGTGGATGCTCAATGTTTATGTAGATCATTTGGAGCAATCCATTGGAGTGAGTTTCACTTTCAATACCTACATGGGTTAGTCCCACAAGGAAAAAACAAGGATATCCATAGACATAGAGTGAAGTACACATATGATGATGTCCATGAAAGCATTTGGTTACCTTGTCCCTTCACTTACCAACAAGAGGGTTTGTGACTCCTTGAACTAGTGCAAGTGTGGAAGTTGATTGCACTTGTCCTTGCCAAAATGAGTATGAGTGAAGTATGTTGGTGGAGTCACCCTCAAGAATTCTATAGTTCTTCTTCTTTGGGATCCACATCAACTTGATGGGAATTGTTGGGGTTGTATTAGTACTTGATGAAGTAGAACTTGAAGTAGTCTTGGGAACCCACTTGACCAAGGCCTTAGGAGCTTCTTCAAATGCATCAATCTCCTCTTGAAGCTTGTCCTTGCCTTTTAGCTTGTGGTCTTGTGGTGGAATACCATCTTGTTCTTGTGTTCCCTTGAAGGAAGTAGGATCATACTTCTCTTGTTAAGGAACAAACTTCATCTTGGGGTATTGATCTTCTTCCCACTGAACTCCATTGGCATTGAACTTTCGTACAAAACCAACACCTTGATTCTTCCAGTGCCTTCCTTGCTTGCGTACAATTTCCTCAAATTGCTTACTTCCGGCAAGGCTATTGTAAACACCTTTCTCTATAATTCCCTTCAATAAGCTATTTTCTTGCTCAAGTGTAACTTGGCTAAGAGAATCATTAGTGGAATCAAGAGAACGACTAGAAGCAACAATATTGGATTTAGCATGATTATTGTTACTACTAGAAGAAGAATCTTTCTTACTCTTATTTCTAAATTTTACTTCTGGCATGTAAGTAGACAAGAGTAAATGCTTGGCAATGTAAGAACAACTTTTCTTCTGAAGATCATCATTGATTGCTTTTAAAAACACATGCTCTTGCTCTTAGTTGAGCTTTTCGAAGCGTAGCTTCTCACGAGTTTTTAGAAGTTCTTGATGATCCTCCAAAGTAGTTTCATGAGCTAACTTAAGAGTGTTTAGTTCTTTAGTTAGATGCTCAATCTCCTTCTTATCATTGACATTCGTTCCATCTCGATTAGCATGATTAATAGCAATTTCATCATAGTTTTCATCACTAGCATTATCAATGAGCAAATCATCATCACCTAGCAAATCATCTTCATCACTATTGAAATCAATATGCTCAGGGTGTGATACCTTAGGGCCTTTAGCCATGAAGCATCTTCCAATTCCTTCATTTGGTGAGTTAAATATGTCGTAGGAGTTGGTTGACACAAGTGCAAGACCGGCAACACCTTCATCTTGAGTATATTCGGAGTCAGAGTGATCTCTCGGAGTGGTTGTCAGAGTCGGAACCGGATACCCATTCACCAACATGAGCTTGATGTCTTCGTTTTGTGTAGCTCCTTGATGACTTGTCCTTCCTTTCCGAACCCTTTCTTTTGCGAGAGGGTATTCGTTCATAACAATCATCTCTACTCATTCTCTCTCTTGGAGGTGACTCATCTATTCTACTTCTCCTTTTAGGTGAGTCTTCTTTTCTTTTGTAGGGAGTCGTACACTCATTGGAGTAGTGTCCGAGTCTTCCACAATTGAAGCAATTTCGATCACGACTAGAAGATCTTTTGTCATGGTACGACCTTGACTTGGAGCTTCTCTCTTTGCTTCTACTCTTGTAGAATTTGTTGAAGTTCTTCACCATTAAGCTCAATTCTTCATTGAAGAATTGTTTTTCACTTGATGTGGTAGGAGCATCACATGAAGCTTTATAGGCACCACTAGACTTGTTGTGAAGCTCTTCCTTATCCTTGAGTGACATCTCATGAGCAACAATTCTTCCAATGACTTCCGTTAGCTTGAGATCTTTGTAATTGGGCATCACTGGGATCAATGTGCACATAGTATCATATTTTCCATCCCAGGCTCTTAGGATCTTCTTGATGATGAATCTGTCAGTCATCTCTTCACGTCCTAAGCTGGCAATCTCATTTGTGATGAGAGCAAGCCTAGAGTACATTTCAGCGACACCTTCACCATCCTTCATTTTGAAGTTGCAAGTTGACTTTGAAGCACATCCAATTTGGATTCCTTGATGGACTCAGTACCTTCGTGCATATCAATCAAAGTATCCCAAATTTCCTTTGCATTCTCAAGATGACTGATTCTGTTGAATTCTTCAGGGCACAATCCATTGAAGAGGATATCGCAAGCTTGTGCATTGTATTGCAACGTCTTCAATTCTTCCGTGATTGCTTCACGATTTGGTTCTCTACCATCAAAGAATTCACCTCGCAAACCAATACACACAATAGCCCAAATGGCAGGGTTATGTCCAAGAATATGCATTTTCATCTATGCTTCCAACTAGCAAAATTAGTACCATCAAAGTAAGGACATCTACGGTGGTAATTTCCCTCGCTAGACGCCATACTCTCCTAGGTTGTGAAACCAAGGCTATGATCACCAAAGCTATGGAAATCAAGGCAAATGTAGACCAAAGCTCTGATACCACTTGTAGGATCGAAAGTATGTCTAGAGGGGGGATTAGACTACTTGACCAAATAAAAATCTAGCCTTTTCCCAATTTTAAGTCTTGGCAGATTTTAGCAACTTAGCACAAGTCAAGCAATAAACCTACACATGCAATTCTAAGAGTGTGGTAGTAGAATGTAAAATATTGCATATGAAGGTAAACGGAAGGGTTTGGAGAGGGCAAATGCAATGTAGACAAGGAGATTTTTGGCGTCGTTCCGATAGGTGGTGCTATCGTACATCCACGTTGATGGAGACTTCAACCCACGAAGGGTAACGATTGTGCGAGTCCATGGAGGGCTCCAGCACGAAGAGTCCAAGAAGAAGCAACCTTGTCTATCCCACCATGGCCATCGCTCACGAAGGACTTTCCTGACTCGGGTAGATCTTCACGAAGTAGGCGATCTCCTTGCCCTTACAAACTCCTTGGTTCAACTCCACAATCTTGACGGAGGCTCCCAAGTGACACCTAACAAATCTAGGAGACACCACTCTGTAAAAGGTAATAAATGGTGTTGGGAAACATAGCATGCAATTTCAAAAAAATTCCTACGCTCACACAAGATCTATCTAGGAGATGCATAGCAACGAGAGGGGGAGAGTGTGTCCACGTACCCTCGTAGACCGAAAGCGGAAGCCTTAACTTAACATGGTTGATGTAGTCGAACTTCTTCTCGAATCAACCGATCAAGTACCGAACGTATGACACCTCCGAGTTCTGCACATGTTCAGTTTGATGACGTCCCTCGAACTCTTGATCTAGTTGAGGTATGAAGAGGTAGACGAGTTTCATCACCACGACGGCGTGGTGACGGTGATGGTGATGTGATCCGCGCAGGGCTTCGCCTAAGCACTACAAAAATATGACCGGAGGAGTAAACGGTGGAGGGGGGCACCACCACTACAAAAAAAGACACATCCGTGACATTTGGGCCGGACGAAATTTTTTCTGTCATACTTATGACACTTCTATGAAGATAATTGTGACAAAACCCGATATCATCATAGATTTGGTGGGCTCCTACTTCTATGACAAAAAATCATGACAGAAAATGAGCTATTCGACCTGGGCGGGCTGGAGACGCAGCTGCATGACATTCTTTGGGCCATCCATGACGGAAAAAACCATGGTAGAAGCGTGGGCGAGGAAAATTTCAGGTAGTTCTCGGTTACGGTGGGTGGTCGGGGGCCGAGCGATGCGCGTTTATCTCGTACACGTACGCGTGTGTGTGCGAGGCATTGCCTCTAACTGAACCCGAGTGATTGCACTGCAGGCTATGTGTTACTGAACCCGAGCGATCGATCAATGGCTGTTAACTGAACCCGATCGAGCGATTTCTTTGCTACTGCTGCTAACTGAAGTCGATCGATGCTGCCTCTGGGATGAACAGTGAGTGTTGCAGGGGGGAGGGGCTTGGATGAACAGTGAGCGGTGGCGTTGCCTCTGGATGAACAGGACCCCGATCGACCGAGCCGGTTGGGGCTGGATGAACAGGACCCCACGGAGGGCTGGATGAACAGGACGACCCCGTGGAGGGCTGGATGAATAGTAGACGGTGGAGGGGTGCCCGTGGAGGTGTGGTTGAACAGTAGCCGGTGGAGTAGCACGCGGTGGAGGCTGGATGAACAGGAGCCCGTGGAGGCTGAAGGGGGTCGACGGTAGCCCGTGGAGGCTGGAGGAGGTCGACAGTGGAGATGAACAGTATCTCGTGGAGTCCCATGTTGCTGTACGCCGCTCCCCTCCCGATGAACAGGACCCCCATTTCGACCGTAACATTCTAACACAAGTCCGTTTCGTCCATTTTGCGGTACGCCACACCCCTCCCGATCAATAGGACCCCCGTTTCGACCGTAGGAGGTCCATTTCCTACGTTTTGCGGTACGCCAGACCCCTCTCGATGAACAGGATCCCGTTTCGAACGTGGCCGGTCGAACACAAGGCCATTTCCTCCGTTCCGCGGTACGCCAGGCCTCGTTTCCATCTCCTGTTCCGTCCAAGCCCTCCCGATGAACACGACGATGCATTCCGTTCCGACCCAGCCGGCTGGCTCCCCATGAACACGACGACTACGTTGTTTCTCCGTTCCGACCCAGCCATGTATACAAGCCCTGGCCGTACGTATGCGTGAGTAGGCATTCGAGACCCCGCCCGTATGTACACATACGTGGCCGTATTTTCTTTTTTGCACACTGGCTGCTATACATACGTGTACATGCTACGTGTGCGCCTCTACTACGACACATGCGCACCTCTACATCCACCAGTATGTACGTACACGTTCGCGACCAGAATGACAACGCTACGTACGCTTCGACCAGGTAGGTCCCGACTGTCAGGCACTTCCTTGCGTGCGAAGATGTAGCTGATGGGTCCCAACAGTCAGGGGGGCAAATCGTTTTTTTTTCGGACGCACTTCCTTGCGTGCGAATATGTAGCTGGTGGGTCCCAGCAGTCAGGGGGGAAACATTTTTTTCACGAAATACAGTGGCCGTCCGGTGGGTCCCTGTTGTCAGGTGGAGGTATCATTATTTTTCATGTAATAAGGAGGCACTTCTTTGCTGTGGACGTGGACCCAGTTGTCAGCCTCTCCACGTACAGTCCACGTCTGATGGAAGTCGTTCCTTGACCATGTTGACCACGCCGCGCCAATAGCACCAGGGCGGTGGACTACGGCAAGGCCTTGGAAGGGGACGATGCGGAGTCAAGGAAGACGTGGCAGTGGATTCCCACGCGGAGAGGAGTACGAGGGTCCACTGGTCTGGCTACGGTGTGAGGCTACCGTCGCCACAGAATAACAAGGGGTGTGGGTGAGTAGAGGGATGGCCTGGCCAGCAGTGGGACTAGTAGGAGGCGGTGAGGGCTCTGCGGCATCACAGCCGACCACGGGAGGCAGGAGCATGCGGCACGATTGGCGCTGCTTTGGGCGGCTGGACCAAGAAGACCAGAGGTTGAAGAAGCACTACGGCCGTTGGATGGACATTGTACGGTCACTGGAGCTAGAATCGTTCATATTGACTAAAGTTGACAAAGGCCCCCTTCCCAGTCAACTTAGTAGGCCCACAAGTCAGCCTCCCACCATGATGGGTCCGAGCTGATAGTGGGGGGAACGTTTTTTTGCGAAATACAGTGGTCCGTTCGGTGGGTCCCAGCAGTCAGGGGGAAACCTTTTTTCACGAAATACGGTGGCCCATCCTGTGGGTCCCAACAGTCAGGGGGGAAATTTTTTTTCACGAAATACTGGTGTCCCGTCCGGTGGGTCCCTGCTGTCAGGTGGAGGAATACTTATTTTCCATGTAATAAGGAGGAACTTCCTTGCGGCTGCCATGGACCCAGCTATCAGCCTCTCCACGTACTGTACTCTTCCGATGGAATTCGGTCATTGACCACATTGACCACGCCGCGCCGAGAGCACCACGGCGGTGGACGACGGCGAGGCCTAGGAAGCGGACGACGCGGAGCCGGGGAAGACGCGGCCGTGGATGCCCATGCGGAGAGGAGTGCGAGGCTTCACTGGTTCAGCTGCGCTGCCCTCGCCGCAGAATAACAGGGGGTGTGGGTGAGTGGAGTGGAGTGATGGCCTGGCCAGCGGAGGGAGTAGTATGGGGGCGTTGAGGCCTCCACGACAGCACAGCCGGCCATGGGAGGCAGGAGCAAGCGGCACGACCGACGCTGCTTTGGGTGGCTGGAGCAAGAAGACCAGAGGTTGAAGAAGCACTACGGCCGTTGGATGGACATCGTATGGCCAGTCGAACTAGAATCGTGCATATTAACTAAGTTGACAAAGCCCTCCATCCCCGTCAACTTAGTAGGCCCACTATACTGGGTCCCAGCTAGCAGGGGGAGTATTCATTTTTGTGTGCGTAATAAGGAGGCACTTCCTTGCGTGCGAAGATATAGCTGATGGGTCCAAGCTGTCAGCGGCGGTAACATTTTTTTCACGAAATACAGAGGCCGTTTCGGTGGGTCCCATATGTTAGGTGGAGGAATCATTATTTTGCACGTAATAAGGAGGCATTTCCTTGCGTGCGGCTGTGGACCCAGTTGTCAGCCTCTCCACGTACAGTCCACTTCATATGCATGTCAGTCGTTGACCACGTTGACCACGCCACGCCGAGAGCACCAAGGCGGTGGACGACGGCAAGGCCTAGGAAGGGAACACCACAGAGCCAGGGAAGACCCGACAGTTGTTTCCCACGCGGAGGGGAGTACGACTGTATGAGGGTTTACTGGTTCGTATGCCGTCACAGGAGCATAAACAGCAAGTGTGGGTGAGTAGAGGGATGGCTAGGCCAGTGATGGGAGTATGGTGGGGCGATGAGGCCTGCGCGGCAACACAGTCGGCCGCGGGGAGGAGGGAGCAGGCAGTCCCGCTGGCGCTTGTTTGAGCGGCTGGAGCAGGAAGAGCAGAGATTGAAGAAGCACGACGGCCGTTGGATGGACATCCAACAATCACTGCTTGTGCGTCAACCTTTTTTTTAGGAAAGCCTCAAATCTGTGGAAAACAGCATACATGCCATCTGCCATTATTTCAAATAATTTACAGCCCATTTGCTAATTCTTACGGGTTTTTTGGAGCCCATATTCTTTTTGTTAGCATTACAGCCCATATTGTGGCCACGGTTAAAAAAATATACGAAATTTTGCATATGTCGGTGCGGTCTGAACTGTTTTTAATCCCGAAATTTCGAGTCACATTCAGACTAATTTTAAAAATAAATGTATATCAATATAAAATCCAATAAATTGTCCATGCATAAAAATCAATGCAATTTAAAATCTCGAAATGAAAAAAAAAGATATTTGAAACTAATTGCCGGTTTGATGTGTTTTAAAAATGTATAGCCCATTTCTCATTACTGATAGGACATTTTCTCAGCCAGCCGAATGAAGCTCTCCTCCTCTTGAAAGATTTGCAGCCCAACAGGCCTGATAAAGCGACTTACTTGACAAATCACAAAAAAACTGGGCTAGCCATTTTCAGAAAGAAAAAAAACTACTGGGCTGGTCCGTGGTAAACATAAAAGAAAAGGCTGTCTAGATAGGCCAGAGTGTCCCACACAGCCCAATTGACACCCTGCTTCCGTATCAAAAACAAATTAGATAAATGCCACTCTAATTATGGCGATTAATAAAAATGCCACTGCAATTTCCAAACTTTGAAAAATGCCACTGCAATTTTTGCAAACTTTGAAAAACGCCACTGCAGTTTGCAAACTTTGAAAAACGCCACTCCAGACTTCGAAAAATGCCACTAGAATTGGCATGAAATGGCATTTTTCAAAGTTTGTAAATTGCAGTGGCATTTCTCGGAAACACCAGATTTGGAGTGGCATTTATCAAATTAACCCAAAACAAAAATAACTGGGCGAGCTGCTGGGTCCCTGGTGTCAGGCGCTCATTGTGCAATTTTCTCGTTTATTATCTATGTTGACAATGGCATGGGACCTAGATGTCAGAAATCCACTAGGAGGAGCCATTTTTTATTGGCTTTAAATAAGGAGGCACTTGCTTGCGTACTGCCATGACCTTGGCAGGTCCCTGCTGTCATTCTCTCCACGTACAATCATTTCCTGATTGTGTACGCGTCAACTTGGTAGGCCCACAAGTCAGCCTCTAAACCCGTGGAGGACAAATACAACGCATTTAAAAAAATAACAGGCCATTCCATACGTTTAAACAAAAAGTTCAACATTCAGAGCAAAGTAACAGGTCTGATCCACATATAGAGTACTGAACTTCCACATTGACAACCATCATAGCCAAGTTAACTATCTACTCCCACTAATACTCTAGTAGCGTACAAGGACTAACTTACTCTTAGCTAACTAGACGATGCCAGCCGCCATCTGTGATACACGCTAAACGCCGGCACCGGCATCCCGCGCCTCGCCTCGGACTTGCAAGAGGTGCGATAGGGCGCGTTGCTCGCGCGCGTTGGCCCTTTCCATGCCGGCGTGGTCCACCGAAGCTTCGGCTTCTAAGCGGGAAACCCACTTGACGAGCTAGTAGTAAAAATCAGCGTCACGAACACGTGCGTGCCCGACAGCCTATAGGGCTATTTGCCGGGCGCCGGCCTCCATGTAGTCGGACGAGTTGCGGGCGCTCTGCTCATGACTCAGAGCGTCAGTGCGCTGCTGCTCCAAGTCCCGCTGGCGGCGCAAATCAGCGATACACTGCTCCTCCCCCAGGCGGTCGCGCTCCAACAACTCCTGCTCCTCCGCCAGGCGGTCGCTGATACGTGTCCAATGTATCTACTTTTCCAAACACTTTTGCCCTTGTTTTGGACTCTAACTTGCATGATTTGAATGAAACTAACCCGGACTTACGCTGTTTTCTGCAGAACTGCCATGATGTTGGTTTATGTGTAGAAAAGAAAAGTTCTTGGAATGTCCTGGAAATCCACGGAGGCACTTTTCAGAATTAATAAGAATTTTTGGCGAAAGAATGAAGGCCAGGGTGCCCACGGGCTGTCCACGAGACAAGGGGGCGCGCCCCCCCTAGGGTGCGCCCTCCTATATCGTGGGCCCCCTAGACACCTCCCGACCTCAACTCCAACTCCATATATACCGTCTCGGGGAGAAAAAAATCAGAGAGAAAGTTTCATCGCGTTTCACGACACGGAGCCGCCGCCAAGCCCTAATCTCTCTCGGGAGGGCTGATCTGGAGTCCGTTCGGGGCTCCGAGGAGGGGGATTCGTCGCCGTCGTCATCACCAACCATCCTCCATCACCAATTTCATGATGCTCACCGTCGTGCGTGAGTAATTCCATCATAGGCTTGCTGGACGGTGATGGGTTGGATGAGATTTACCATGTATTCAAGTTAGTTTTGTTAGGGTTTGATCCCTAGTATCCACTATGTTCTGAGATTGATGTTGCTATGACTTTGCTATGCTTAATGCTTGTCACTAGGGCCCGAGTGCCATGATTTCCGATCTGAACCTATTATGTTTTCATGAATATATGTGTGTTCTTGATCCTATCTTGCAAGTCTATAGTCACCTATTATGTGTTACGATCCGACAACCCCGAAGTGACAATAATCGGGATACTTCTCGGTGATGACCATAGTTTGAGGAGTTCATGTATTCACTATGTGCTAATGCTTTGTTCCGGTTCTCTATTAAAAGGAGGCCTTAATATCCCTTAGTTTCCGTAAGGACCCCGCTGAACACGGGAGGGTAGGACAAAAGATGTCATGCAAGTTCTTTTCCATAAGCACGTATGACTATTTATGGAATACATGCCTACATTACATTGATGAATTGAAGCTAGTTCTATATCATCCTATGTCGGTGTCAAAACCGGCGGATCTCGGGTAGGGGGTCCCGAACTATGCGTCTAGGCGGATGGTAACAGGAGACAACGGACACGATGTTTTTACCCAGGTTCGGGCCCTCTCGATGGAGGCAAAACCCTACTCCTGCTTGATTAATATTGATGATATGGGTAGTACAAGAGTAGATCTACCACGAGATCGGAGTGGCTAAAGCCTAGAAGCTAGCCTATGGTATGATTGTTGTTCGTCCTATGGACTAAAACTCTCCGGTTTATATAGACACCGGAGAGGGCTAGGGTTACACAGAGTCAGTTACAATGGGAGGAGATCTTCATATTGTATCGCCAAGCTTGCCTTCCACGCCAAGGAAAGTCCCATCCGGACATGGGACGGAGTCTTCAATCTTGTATCTTCATAGTCCGGGAGTCCGGCCAAAGGTCTTAGTCCGGCCATCCGGACACCCCCTAATCCAGGACTCCCTCAGTAGCCCCTGAACCAGGCTTCAATGATGACGAGTCTGGTGCACAAGTTGTCTTCGGCATTGCAAGGCGGGTTCCTCCTCCGAACATTCCATAGAAGATGTTGAACACCAGGGTAGTGTCCGGCTCTGCAAAATAAGTTCCACATTCCACCGTAGAGAGAATAATATTTGCATCAATCGGATCTGCTGACGTATTCCGCGGCGTGACATCATGCCACATCCAGGCTTTTATTCAGTTTACTGTTCCACCTCAGTGCGTTTAGCGAGGCGGTTTCCTTGGCACGTCTTGTCAAAGCAGAGATCGTGCCCCCTTATTCCGGGATTCTCATCAATACGGGCGTGGGTAACCCAACCGTGACTTAGGTATGACTCCCTAATTGAAAGCGAGTCTGAAACGGTTACGGGGAGGGCTCTTGGTATTCACCTCCTTTATAAAGGAACCAAGGCCCGGCTCCCTTCTTCTCAAACCAATCAAATCCGCCCCTCGCTTCGAGTTCCAACACCCAAAGCTCTAGTTTTAGGCGCTTCGGACTTTTGACGATGTCCGGCTCCGTCCTTCAAGGCCGGTGGATGCCTTCCTCCATTATGGAAGAAGATTTATGAAAGCTGAGAGATCCAGGTATCTAACCGGCAAAATCCCACATAGACTGCCTACTCAAGGGCAAGCTGTTCCCGCTCCCCAGCCCGGTGAAAGTGTGCTGTTCACATCTCACTTCCTTCGGGGGCTAGGCTTCCCGATCGATCCCTTTGTGAGGGGGCTTATGTTTTACTACGGGCTGGAGTTCCATGACCTAGCTCCGGAGTCCATCCTCTAGATCTCATCATTTATTGTCGTGTGCGAGGCCTTCCTCCATATCACCCCTCACTTTGGATTGTGGCTAAAAACTTTCAAAGTGGAACCGAAAATGATCGAGGGGCAGCACGCTGAGTGCGGAGGGGCTATAATAAGCAAGATAGACGACGCTCCATGGCCCGAAGGCTCTTTTCAAGAGGAGCTCGGCTTATGGCAACGGGACTGGTTTTACATCACAGCCCCTAGGGGCACCACATGGGTGGCACCACCTATTTTTCGCTCGGGTCCCCCACCACGGCTGGCATCATGGGTTAATGAAGGACTTATCTGGGGGCCACCCAAAGACGTGCCCTTGCTGCAGGGCCGTATTCAAGATCTTCTAGAAAGAGATATCAATTTGACCGTAGTGGCGCAAGTCATGGTGATTCGCCGCACACTGCCCTGCAAACGTTGACCTCTCTGCCCGTGGGAGTTCAATCCGGAGGGACCACGAGTCCTACAACATTTCATGGGAATGACACCTGTGGAGATGTAAAAATTGTTCTTCGGATCACAAGCAAGGTGTCCGGATTTGTCCGAGGACGCAGGTCTGAGCTGCAATCGCCCGGATGCTAAAGTAAGTAGCCCCGTATTTGGATACACCATCCATATTTTTATCAAATCTACCCTTTAGCAGAGTTGTCCTTTGAATAGGAGTGGATGGCGAAGGCAAAGCTTATCAGGTGTCCGGCCCCCCTGCCCGAGACCGTGCCGAATCCCATGCTGACTAGGATGTTGGAGGTCGCGCCGTTGGCGGAAGGCGAAGGGGGGAACCAAGGAGCTACCGCCTCCGCGAAGGAGGTCGTTAGGAAGGGAAGAATCGAAAATTCCCCCGACCAGGGAAAGAAAAGGACTGCCTCTGAAGACCCGGAGGTGATAACCTCAAAACGGGGAAAGAAATCTTTGTTAGAGGGTTCGACACCGGAGAACGCCCCGGCAGAATCTCCCCCTAAAGGGGACCCGCTCTCCCCCGAGACGTAAGTGAAGGGAGGGGTTCCATAATGAATCACACTCATGTTTTATTCCTGAGGAAAATAACCGAAACATCATCTTGCAGTTCAGATCTCAACCCTTCTCAGCAGAGCTCATCTTCAGGGGATCTTCGTCCAGAGATGATAGAGAGCGAAATGCCTCCCCTTGTTGCACTGTCTCACGAGGCCGGCGACCCCGAGGTATCGTCCCAGAGGGTTTTTTCAAGTCCGGACCCTGGAAAAGGTCGTCAGGCTAGTCCGGCACCCTCTTGCGCGCCGGCGGAGGGGCTGAAGGATCTGCTTGGTAGGGCATCCATCTCAGAAGAACACCGTATGTTGATGGATACGGTGATTGGAAGGATTTCATCTGCGGAAAGCGGATTGTACGAGGCGGAGTTTACTAACAGGCTATGAGGTAAGTAAAAAGGTGTACCTTTTTGTAGAGCCACATATTAAATGTGCCCTATATGAATAGTAGCCCCTGACACTCTGTGTGTCGTCACGAGTGATAGTGCACAGAGGATCATAACCCCAGGTATAATATGTCGCTTATTCCATGAAGGTGGCAAGGCGTTCGGTGGCTAGCCGGACTGATGAATCTGCCGAACTAAAGCGGCAACTTGACGTAGCAGATTCCGACATCACGCCTGTAAATAACCGGCTAGACGAGGCTCAAGGTATGTTCAAAAGACACCCAATAATAGGAGCTTGATGCTCGGGCCTTATAGATATATGCTTTATGTAGATGGTGCTGCTGCCATGGAGAACCTTCGGGCGGAACTTGCCCGAGCCAAGGAGCAAGCAAGGAAAAGTGATGCCGCTGCCGTTAAATCGGCTGAAGAGCTAAAAGCCGAACAGGCTTCTCACTGCCAGAGCAAGAAGGAAATAGCCGAGATGGCCATAAAATTGAAGGATGCTAACGACCGCTGTAAATTTCTTGAACAAGAAGATAGGGCGGCTCAGAAGGACCTTGAAAAGATCACTGCCGAAGCCAAGGATATTCGCTCTGCCATGAGAGCGATGAAGGAGGAGCTACGTCAGGCCGGAGATATCATGGCTGGAAAGCCTTATATGCTGCGGATGAAGTTCGGAGACCCCAAGTATGTTCCATTAGACCGGCAGTGGAGTGCGGAAAACGCTTATCTGGATTTGGCAGCAAGTGCGGTGGACGCGACCGAACACTTACGTGGCCGAGGTGACCATGAATTGGAAGAGCTTTTTTGGTCACAGTACCATAATCCAGAACACCCACTATCAGTATCTGACCGTTTAGCCGCCTGGGCGGAGCTGAACAGGTTATCCGGACTCACCAGGAGGTATGTTGCGAGTCGTCTATGGCCGGAGAAGCCGGAGCCGAAGAGTTATTTTGGCTTGGTGCATCAGTTCCTTGGTTCGGTGTCGCATGCTGATGCAATGAAGAGGTCATCGTGCATAGAGGGCGCACAGATGGCTCTTGCCCGTGTCAAAACATACTGGGCAGATATGAAGGCCAGTATTGTTGCGTCCCAGGATTCGGACGAAAGCCGAGTACCTGCCAAGCACTATTTTGAGGAAGTTCTTCCTGGCGCTCGTATAATAGAGTCGCAGTGCTCGAAGGATGTTGTGTTCGAATAGCTTATACTATTTGTAAAACGAATTTTGTTTTTATGAAAAAAGCTTTTTATACTTGTGCTTGCAAGAATCATGATGCCTCCCGTGCGGCCGTTTAATGTATATATTTGTATATAACCTGAAAGATGGCAGTCATTGGCTTCAGCCCCCACGCATAGAATGCGGGGGTGTTCGCAAAAAGGCGCCTTTTCACACTTAATCCAACGTCTTGGTCCTACAAAGGAGGTGGTGGCGCGGCAAACTAGGCAACCGGACTATTATGGTTTATCACTTTTACTTAGCCATAGGAGTTTGACAGTGGGGCTACTGAATATCCCCTAGGGGCACTGTGCTCGCCTGAATTCGGGCCGCAAGTGTGCCTTACCGGGAAGCGTCCCTTCGTTAATGCGGGGGAATCCTAAAGATTCTGAAAGTCATCAAGTGGTTGACCAGTCTCGCGCTATATCATGACAGTCAGTTTTCGGCTTTCTCTACTGAGGTGCTCACCTGGCCGAACCGGGGCACAATCGCAGTAGTTCTCCTGGTGCCACGTTAGCCGATATAACGGAACGTAAGGCAGCAAAACACAGGAGCCGGGCAAACCCAACATTTGACCAAAGACATGATTTGGAGCTGATGCATATAGTGCCAAACTCGCGACGCCGAATACTCCCTAAGGTATTCGGTCTTTATGAAGACGGGCCGAAATAGAGCCCTTGGTAAAAAAAGCCCCTAGTGTCCAGGTACGTGCAAAAATTCTGGCGTGGCCACATGCCAAGACGCCAGCATCCTCCTCGGCTATAGAGAAAACCGGGGGATGTTATCAACAAGAGATAGTAAAAAAGGTTTACTTAGGGTCTTAATCTAAAAAGAATCCTTGAAACGGGTCCCTGCTGCACGTCTGTGCCTGTATCTCCGTTGTGCCGTATCCTGGACGGGCGTAGCACGATGTTCATGTGTGAAAGAGAGGAACTTAGTAAAAAATAAGCGTGCGAGAAACCTATATCAAAATAAATAAAATATAGTTGGAGCAAGAGTTGAGCCGTATTGTCTCCGGGCATGAGCACACGGAGCCCCTTGCACAGGGGTATGCGGCTATTAAGCATGTTTATGCCGGACTCGTCGAGCCGTGTCCGGGATAGTAGGGCTAGGTTTGTGGGCGGCTGTCTAGGCAGCCGCACCCTTGCCCGTACTTTGGGGGTCAATTTATGTTCCCCTGTAATGAAATGATGCCCTTTGGGCTGGGCATTTTGAGTGTAAGGGATGCGTAATGCGGTATTGTGTTAAAGCGGGCGAAAGCTTCACGTCCCAGTAGCCCTTGATAGCGACTTACGAATGGGGAGATGTGGAATGTTAGCTTTTCGCTTCGGAAGTTGTCGGGTGATCCGAACGTGGCTTCTAACGTAAGGGAACCCATACTTGGGGTATCTAGGCCTGGCGTTACTCCTTGAAAGGAAGTGTTGCCGAGGTGGATTATAACTGGGTTTACCCCGAGTTTGCAGACTGTGTCCTGATATAACAGGTTCAAGTCGTTGCCGCCGTCCATAAGGGCGTTTGTAAATTGGAGTCCGTTAATAATTGGATTTACGACCAAGGCAGTCCAGCCTGCGTTCTGGTCTCCTCTGGAGTAATCCTGACGATCGAAGGTGATTGGTTGTAACAACCAGTGGGGTTGCTCCTTCGGGGCTGGCTCTACCGCGCGTGTCTTCGTAGGTGCCGTTCTGCTCTTCCCTTTTGTCACATGAAGTAGATTTACTGTCTTGACTTCTTGTGGGAACTTCTTTTGTTCTCCGGTGTTTTGCTTGTGGGGTGCATCGTCATCTTCGCTTGGTGTGTCGAGCCCCTTGTGTTCGGCATTGAGTTTGCCGGACTGCTTAAAGACCCAACAATCTCTGTGGGTATGGTTTGCAGGTCTCCCAGGAGTGTTGTGGATTTGACATATTTTGTCCAAAATTTTGTTGAGGTTGGATAGCTCATCCCTATCATCTTTGGGGGCGGCTTTTTCTGATTTTGCCGAGAGCTTTTGAATCCAGAGTTTACTGCCGTGCTCATCGGGCTGTTGTCCTTTATCCGGTGCAGTTCTTTGTTACGACGCAGCTTCCCGTTCCCATCTCTGGGTTCGGACGTATTCGGGTCACTAGTGCTGCTTCTTGCCAACCAGCTATCCTCTCCTGCACAAAAGCGGGTCATGAGGCTTGTTAGCGCGGCCATTGCTTGCAGCTTTTCTTAGCCGAGGTGTCTGGCGAGCCATTCGTCTCGGACGCTATGTTTGAATGCTGCTAGGGCCTCTGCGTCCAGACAGTCGACTATCTGATTCTTTTTGATAAGGAATCTGTTCCAGAGCTTCCGAGCTGACTCTCCGGGCTGCTGAGTTATATGACTCAGATCATCTGCATCCGGGGGTCGGACATAGGTCCCTTGAAAATTTGCCCGGAAAGCATCCTCAAGCACTTCCCAACTTCCCATGGTGTTTTCGGGAAGGCTTTTAAGCCAATGTCAGGCTGGCCCTTTGAGCTTAAGGGGTAAGTATTTTATGGCGTGGAGGTCGTCTCCTCTGGCCATGTGTATGTGGAGGATGTAGTCCTCGATCCAGACTCCAGGTTCTATTGCTCCGTCGTATGCTTCTATGTTCACGGGCTTGAATCCGGCTGGGAATTCATGGTCCAGCACCTCATCGGTAAAACATAGGGGGTGTGCGGCGCCCCTGTATTTAGGCGTGCCGTGATGTTCGGGTATTTTTTGCATTGCATCACTCACTGGAGCTTGCTTTCTTGGCCTATAGATGGATCTGGTTGGGCCAGTTTTCTGATGCGAATTCTTGGACGGATCGCGCGCCATATTGAGTGCGGCGTCCTTTGATGCGTGAGATTGATCGTAGGGTCGTCTATCCGACCTTGTGGCTTCCTTATTTTTTGACTGTGGGGGCTTTATGGCCTCTTCATCAAATTCCGGTAGTAGTTTCCGCTTCGGATAGCTCTTTGTGTGACGACTGCTACCGTAATTGTGTGCGGTATTGAGTACTTTGCCCCATCTGATCCTGAGTGCATCTTCCGCTGTCTTGAGCCTCTGCTTCTGCTTTCTCAGGCTACGTGCAGTGGCAACGAGCCTTTGGTTGAGGTTCTGATGTTCTAGCAATTTGTCTGGTGTGAGGTCGTCCGGGCTATTATCTTTCCCGGGAATTGGTTGTTTGGATTGTCCGCCCTGTTTGGACGGATGCTCAACGACATGTTCGTCTTCCGTTGATTCACCCTGCTCTATGGCTGGGTCTTTGTCGAGGTGGGGCTTGGCCTTGCACTTACGCCGCCGCTTTGATTGTTTTTCGAGGGAGCGATCCCTGGCCGCATCCTTTTGGTCCTCGTTGTCGTTTCTGTTGTGTGTGTCCACCATGCATACATCGTATGATGAGGTGGCTTTCCGGCGCCCTACAGGTGCTGGTTCCTAATCGTCTCCTGTATCGGCGTCCATACCGTCGATATCTTCGGAGTAAAAATCGAGCATGCCGGTTAGATCGTCGATAGTGGCTATCAAGTGGGTGGTGGGTGGGGTTCGAACTTCGTCGTCCGCATCCCAACCACCCCGACCGTAGTCCGGCCGGGGTTCTTTCGACAAAGAGAGAGACTTCAGTGAATTTAGGATATCGCCAAAGGGCAAGTGCTGAAAGACGTCCGTGGCGGTGAACTCCATGATCGGAGCCCAATAGGGTTCGATCGGAAGGGGTGCGGAATATTCAGAGTCCGGAACGGAGTCCGGTACCTTGGAGTCACGGGCCTTGCAAAGGACTAGGCTGGTATTCGGCTCTATCGCCTAGAGATTGCGGCTCCTAGGGCGGCGTCCAACCGTCCGTCCCTGGCTAGCGCAGTCGGCTCCGAGCTAATGGTCGGAGTGGACACCTGAGCGGCACTCTGGGCGCTGTCCGGCGGCAGAGCTAGATCATGCCCATTGAGACAGTGCGGCGCGCTCGGCCGTGGCTCGAGTCCGTCGAAGACCAAGTCCCCGCGGATGTCGGCCGTGTAGTTTAAGCTTCCAAACTAGACCTGATGGCCAGGGGCGTAGCTTTCGATCTACTCCAGATGGCCAAGCGAATTGGCCCGCAGTGTGAAGCCGCCGAATACGAAGATCTGTCCGGGGAGAAAAGTCTTACCCCGGACCGTGTCGTGGTTGACGATCGAAGAAGCCATCGGGCCTAAAGGTGACGACACAGAGGAACTCTCAATGAAAGCACCAATGTCGGTGTCAAAACCGGTGGATCTCGGGTAGGGGGTCCCGAACTGTGCGTCTAGGCGGATGGTAACAGGAGACAAGGGACATGATGTTTTTACCCAGGTTCGGGCCCTCTCGATGGAGGTAAAACCCTACTCCTGCTTGATTAATATTGATGATATGGGTAGTACAAGATTAGGTCTACCATGAGATCGGAGTGGCTAAACCCTAGAAGCTAGCCTATGGTATGATTGTTGTTCGTCCTATGGACTAAAACTCTCCGGTTTATATGGACACCGGAGAGGGCTAGGGTTACACAGAGTCGGTTACAATGGGAGGAGATCTTCATATCATATTGCCAAGCTTGCCTTCCACGCCAAGGAAAGTCCCATACGGACACGGGACGGAGTCTTTAATCTTGTATGTTCATAGTCCGGGAGTCCGGCCAAAGGTCTTAGTCCGGCCATCCGGACACCCCCTAATCCAGGACTCCCTCACCCTATGTTATAACTATTGCATGAGGAATCGCATCCAGCATAATTATCCATCATTGATCCATTGCCTACGAGCTTTTCACATATTGTTCTTCGCTTATTTACTTTTCCGTTGCTAATGTTACAACTACTACAAAAACTCAAAAACATTTATCTTTACGTTTGCTACCGCTACTATTATTATCATACCACTTTTGCTACTAAACACTTTGCTGCAGATACTAAGTTGTCCAGGTGTGGTTGAATTGACAACTCAAGTGCTAACACTCAAGAATATTCTTTGGCTCCCCTTGTGTCGAATCAATAAATTTGGGTTGAATACTCTACCCTCGAAAGCTGTTGCGATCCCCTATACTTGTGGGTTATCAAGACTAATTTCTGGCACCATTGCCAGGGAGCATGGCTCTATTATCTGAGTCACTTGGGATTTATATCTGTTGATCACTATGAAGAACTTGAAAGACGCTAAAACCAAGATTTTGCCCTCAACTACGAGGGGAGGTAAGGAACTGCCATCTAGCTCTGCACTAGATTCTCCTTCTCTTATTAGTAAGCTAGCGACACCTAAACCTGCTACTGCTATGAATTCTGATATGTTGCATGTTATTGATGATGTCACTTCTACTATGCATGATGAAACTACTTCTGTGCGTGATACTACTTTGCCACTAGGTGAATTTCTTGATGAACAACTTGCTAGATTTAGGGGGAATGAAAATATTGAAGAACCTATTATTGATGATAGTGATGATGAAGGTCCCCCCAATGATTATGTTTTACCTGTTGTTCCTAAGGGTTATGTTATGCATGAAACAGCTGCTATGGAAATTCTTGCTTGCAATGATAGAAATGATCTTAAGAAATTATTAGCTAAATGGAAGCAGCAGTCTCTTAATGCTAGAATGAAACCCGATCCTGCTTTTGCTACTTCACCTATCTGTGTTACTGATAAGGATTATGAATTCTCTGTTGATCCTAATATTATTACTTTAGTTGAATCTGATCCTTTTTATGGCCTTGAATCTGAAACTGTTGTGGCACATCTTACCAAGTTGAATGATATAGCCACCCTATTTACTCATGATGAGAAGTCTCACTACTTATATATCCTTAAGATATTTCCTTTCTCATTAAAGGGTGATGCTAAGACTTGGTATAATTCACTTGCTCCTGGTTGTGTGCGTAGTCCCCATGATACGATTTATTACTTCTCTGCTAAATATTTCCCTGCTCATAAGAAACAAGCTGCCTTGCGGGAAATATATAATTTTGTGAAAATCAAAGAAGAGAATCTCCCACAAGCTTGGGGGAGGCTTCTCCGGTTACTTAATGCTTTACCTGATCATCCTCTTAAGAAAAATGAAATACTTGTATCTTTTATAATGGACTAACCGATGCTTCCAAGGACTACTTGGATAGTTGTGCTGGTTGTGTTTTGAGGGAAAGAACAGTCGACGAAGCTCAAAAACAATTGAATAATATGTTGACTAATGAAAATAATTGGCCTCTTCCCGAGCCAGTTCCTGAAGTAATTCCTGAACCAATTGAGCCAACTCCTCAGCCTATTCCTAAACCCACTCCGAAGAAGAGAGGTGTTTTATTTCTCAGTCCTGAACATCTGCAAGAGGCAAAGAAATCAATGAAAGAAAAAGGTATTAAAGTTGAAGATGTTAAGAATTTACCTCCTATTGAAGAAATACATGGTCTTAATTTACCGCCTGAAGAGCCACATTGTCTTGATAACCCGACACAGGTAGTAAAGGTAAATTCTCTCTATAGATATGATAAAGTTGAAGTACCCTCTACTAAATTTCATAGCCCATGCTTAGATGAATTGGATGACTTTATGGCTAGACAAGAAAGTTTTAATGCTTATGTTGGTGGAGAGTTAAAGAATAATGCTTTCGAGATAGGACGCGTAGGTGATAATCTGGCTAGAGTTAAAGATGAACTTCACCGCGTTAGCAAATATGCTTCTATGGTTGCTACTCAAGCTAAGCAAGTACTTAAAGCTCAAAATGATTTGCTTGATGAATTGAATAATAAAAATGACTTTGCTGTTAGAATGGCTACTAGAACTGGTAGAATGACTCAGGAACCTTTGTATCCTGAAGGCCACACTAAGAGAATCGAGCAAGATTCTCACAGAAACAATTTAGAGGCACCTAGTTCTTCTAAAAAGAAGAAGAAGAAAAACGATAGAACTTTGCATGGTTCTAGTGAACCTACTGTAGACACACCTGAGAATCCCAATGATATTTCTATTTCTGATGCTGAAACTCAATCAGATGATGAACATGAACCTAGTGATAATGTTAATGATAATGTTCATGTTGATGCTCAACCTAGCAAAGACAATGATATAGAGATTGAACCTGTTGTTGATCTTGATAACCCACAATCAAAGAATCAACGTTATGATAAAAGAGATTTTGTTGCTAGGAAGCACGGTAAAGAAAGAGAACCATGGGTTCAGAAACCCATGCCCTTTCCTCCTAAATCATCCAAGTCAAAGGATGATGAGGATTTTGAGCGCTTTGCTGAAATGATTAGACCTATTTTCTTACGTATGCGCTTAACCGATATGCTTGAAGTAAATCCTTATGCTAAATATATGAAAGATATCATCACAAATAAAAGAAAGATACCGGAAGCTGAAATTTCCACCATGCTTGCTAATTACACTTTTAAGGGTGGAATACCAAAGAAACTTGGAGATCTGGGTGTACCAACTATACCATGCTCTATTAAAAGAAACTATGTTAGAACTGCTTTATGCGATCTTGGAGCCGGTGTTAGTGTTATGCCTCTCTCTTTATATCGTAGACTTGAATTGCATAAGTTGACACCTACTAAAATATCTTTGCAAATGGCTGATAAATCAACTACTATACCTGTCGGTATTTGTGAGGATGTGCCTGTTGTGGTTGCAAATGTCACTATCTTAACGGACTTTGTTATTCTTGATATTCCTGAGGACGATAGTATGTCTATTATTCTTGGTAGACCTTTTCTTAATACTGCAGGGGCTGTTATTGATTGCAACAAAGGCAATATCACTTTTCATGTTAATGGTAATGAGCATACGGTACACTTTCCGAGGAAACAATCTCAAGTTCATAGCATCAATTCTATTGAAAAAGTTCCAACTATCATTTTTGGAGGTTTTGAATTTCCTCTCCCTACTATCAGGAAAAAGTATGATGTTCTTATTCTTGGGGATTTTCATATCCCCGTTGAGGTAAGTTAGTGTTATTCGAAATTTCTCCCGTTCCGTGTTATTCGGAATGAGTTTGTTAACAAGACTTGATCAACCTTGTTAGTGGGTTCATTTTGATGAATCACGAGATGGATGAAACTAGAAGGCACACAACCTTTTGTACCCTCCTTTTACTTTCTGTTATTTAGATTAAATGAAGCAAAAATATTATTATCTGTCTGTTTTCTGAATTATCCGTGCATTAAAAAAGTAGTCCAAAAATAAAAGTGCTCCAAATGCCCTGCAAATTTAGTATGATTTTTTTTGGAATATTTGAGGATTTTAGGCACTGAAAACACTGCAAAAGGGGCAAGCACGAGGCCACGAGAGAGGAGGGCGCCCCCCTATCTCGTGGGCGCCTGGTGGCTCCCCTCCACTTATGCCAGCACCCACACACTTCATCTTCTACCCAAAAAAATCCCCATCCAGCTCAAGCCCGAGTTCTAGCTCATTTTGCTGTGATTTTTGATCTCTTAGCTCAAAGCTCCATTCACAAAACTGCTTTGGGAGATTGTTGCTTGGTATGTGACTCCTCCATTGGTCCAAATAGTTTTTGTTCTAGTGCTTTATTCATTGCAAATTTTTGCTGCATAGGTGACCATGTTCTTGAGCTTGCATGTTAATTTTTTTGAGGTCCCAAGCAATTCTAATGCATGATATAGGATCTAGGCACTTGTAGGAGTAGTTGCTATCAATCTTGTTTAGTTTTATTCACTTTTATTTTGAAGTTACTAAAATTTCAGAAAATTTCAGAAAAAGAAATATGCTTAGAAGAATGTACCAAGGTGGTTCCACGGCAAAGAAAGGGCCAAGGATTGCTATACGTGAACAAGATGTTAATTTGCCGAGGGACGCAAATGTACGGGCTTGCGAGTGGCCATCCAATGATTTTATGGCTGAAGCAGGTTTCAAGGGGGAATTTTACGCGTATGTGCACAATGCTGAGCTTGAGGACTTCTTACAAGATAAGTGTCCCCAATATTATCGATTGACTGATTCTTTTGTGCAGAGGTACGAATATATTTCTTCGCGTAATTCTCCTAGTGTTGTGTTTGATATTTATGATACATCTTATACCATGGATTTCAAGGATTTCACACCTGCTTGCAAACTCCCGCAGTGGGGTAATATTAATAATCCTCCCAAATCTGAAGTTAGAGATTTTCTTGCTAGTATTACAGTGGGAGAATCTAGGGACGTAACACAAGCTACCATAGGGAGCATCCATTTTCCTGCTATACATTACTTTGCTCTCTTTATTGGTAGATGCATTAACGGTAAGGACGAAGTTTGTCACATGTGTGCTCCTGATCTTTGTGTCCTCAAGAGTGCTGTGTCAGGTTATAGAGGTTATAACTTGGGGGCAATAGTTGCACGTAGGTTGCATAATAATAATAAAAAGGGAGATTTCATTGGAGGAATTTATGCAACCCGTGTGGCTAATTTTCTTAATATAGCTCCACGAGAGGGGGGCATGCTTGTACCTCCTATTTATTTGGATAAAGAAGCTATGTTTGATCACAATTTTCTTGAGAGGAATGAACAATTCCTCCATTATCGACTAACCTATGACAGATGCAACGTCGTCCCTGTTACTCTTCATGCTCCCTACCTTTTTGATTATCAGGCAAAAGGAAGATATGTTCTCACCAGGGAAGAAGCAACTGAATATAAGAGGGGAATGGAGGCAGCTCGGCAACACGCTGCCGCTCAGGAGGCGGTCGCCTCTGCATCTCAGTACTACCCCGGCTACTCTTATGGATATCAGCCAGGCAGTCATTAGTATTAGACCAACTTAGGCCAAAATCCTAAGCTTGGGGGAGTACGTATTTCTCACCGACTTTACATTCATGTTCACACACTAGTCGTGAGTGCTCACACTCTTTCATTGTATTATCCATGTTAGTTTAAATTTCTTTTTCTAGTTTTCTTCTTGTGTGTTTGTTAAACCTTAAGAAAAACCAAAAAAAATTAGTTAGTTTAATTTCCTTGCTTGTAGTAGAAATTAAAATGAAAACCCAAAAAGATTTCTTGTTCTTCTTTTACTTGTTGGGAGCTTTCCCGTGTAAATAGTTTTATTTTCTTTTCTTTCTTTTGGGGGTCGAGAAGACTATATTGAAAATGCTTAGTGGCTCTTATATGCATGATTGTTTATTTAACTTAGAGCCCATATTTATTGTCTTCTCTCTTGAGTTGAATGCTTGCCGATTCCATCTTAGTCCAATGCACATGCACTCTTATTATTTTACACATCGTTCGGTCGTGCGAGTGAAAGGCAATAATGACGATACATGATGGACTTATTGGGATGAGAAAAGCTGGTATGAACTCGACCTCTCTTGTTTTTGTAAATATGATGATTCATCATTCCTGACTCAGCTATTATGAAGTAAACATATTTGCAATGACATTTAGAGATTATAGTTGCTTGTGCCATGCTTCATTAGCTATGAGTTATAATGGTTTACCTTGCGTGCCAACATGCTATTAGAATGATTATGATGTGGTATGATGGGATGGTATCCTCCTTTGAATGAATTGAGTGACTCGACTTGGCTCATGTTGACGCATGTAGTTGAATTAAATCAACATAGCCTTCATGATATTTATGTTCATGGTAGATTATATCCTACTCATGCTTGTACTCGGTGTGAATTAATTTTAATGCATGTTTACGACTGTTGTCTCTCTCTTAGTTGGTCGCTTCCCAGTCTTTTGCTAGCCTTCACCTGTACTAAGCGGGAATACTGCTTGTGCATCCAAACTCCATAAACCCCAAAGTTGTTCCATATGATTCCACTATACCTACCTATATGCGGTATTTTACCTGCCGTTCCAAGTAAATTTGCATGTGCCAAACTCCAAACCTTCAAATGAAATTATGTTTTGTATGCTCGAGTAGCTCATGTTTCAACTAGGGCTGCCTATATCTTCCATGCTAGGTGGGTTATTCTCAAGAAGAGTGGACTCCGCTCCTCATTCACGAGAAAGGGCCGGTAACCGGGCTGCCCAGTCCCATGATCCAAAAAGATCAAAGCAAATCAAAATAATTAAACAAAACTCCCCCAGGGCTATTGTATGTTGGAGGCACTCATTGTTTCGAGCAAGCCATGGATTGATGCTTGTTGGTGGTTGGGGGAGTATAAACCTTTACCATTCTGTTTGGGAACTGCCTATAATGCATGTAGTATGGAAGATACAGCCATCTCATAATTGTTGTGTTGACAGAAAAAGTATGCCGCTCAAAATATTATTCAATCTCTATTTTAAAATCGAGCTCTGGCACCTCTACAAATCCCTGCTTCCCTCTGCGAAGGGCCTATCTATTTACTTTTATGTTGAGTCATCATCCTTCTTATTAAAAAGCGCCCGCTGGAGAGCACACTATCATTTGCATTCATTATTATTGGTTTGTATTGGGTATGACTTGACTGGATCTCTTTTACCAGGAATTACAATGTTTAGTCAGTCCTTGATCTTTAAAGGTGCTCTGCATTTATGTTTTGCTATCTCAGAAAGGGCTAGTGAGATACCATTTTGTTATATCATGTTATGATTATTTTGAGAAAGTGTTGTCATCCGAGTTTTATTATTATAGCTCGCTAGCTGATTATGTTATTGATATGAGTAATGGTGAGACCTATGTGTGATTGTTAGTATGGTAAGTTCATGATATTTGTTGAAACTTGAATGCTGGCTTTTCATGTTACAACAACAAGAGCAACAGAGTTTGTAAAAGTTTTTCTTTATCACTTTCAGTTTATCAACTGAATTGCTTGAGGACAAGCAAAGGTTTAAGCTTGGGGGAGTTGATACGTCTCCAACGTCTCTACTTTTCCAAACACTTTGCTACTAAACACTTTGCTGCAGATACTAAGTTATCCAGGTGTGGTTGAATTGACAACTCAACTGCTAATACTAAAGAATATTCTTTGGCTCCCCTTGTGTCGAATCAATAAATTTGGGTTGAATACTCTACCCTCGAAAGCTGTTGCGATCCTCTATACTTGTGGGTTATCAAGACTAATTTCTGGCGCCGTTGCCGGGGCGCATAGCTCTATTCTCTGAGTCACTTGGGATTTATATCTGTTGATCACTATGAAGAACTTGTAAGACGCTAAAACCAAGATTTTGCCCTCAACTACGAGAGGAGGTAAGGAACTGCCATCTAGCTCTGCACTAGATTCTCCTTCCGTTATTAGTAAGCTCGCGACACCAAAACCTGCTACTGCTATGAATTCTGATATGTCGCATGTTATTGATGATGCCACTTCTGCCATGCATGATGAAACTACTTCTATGCATGATACTACTTTGCCATTAGGTGAATTTCTTGATGAAAAACTTGCTAGATTTAGGGGGAATGAAAAATATTGAAGAACCTATTATTGATGATAGTGATGATGAAGGTCCCCCCAATGATTATGTTTTACCTATTGTTCCTAAGGGTTGTGTTATGCATGAAACAGCTGCTATGGAAATTCTTGCTTGCAATGATAGAAATGATCTTAAGAAATTATTAGCTAAATGAAAGTAGCAGTCTCCTAATGCTAGAATGAAACCCGATCCTGTTTTTGCTACTTCACCTATCTGTGTTACTGATAAGGATTATGAATTCTCTGTTGATCCTGATATTATTACTTTAGTTGAATCTGATCCTTTTGATGGCCTTGAATCTGAAACTGTTGTGGCACATCTTACCAAGTTGAATGATATAGCCACCCTATTTACTCATGATGAGAAGTCTCGTGGAAAACTAGAGAAACTAAAATTATGACTGTGCCGTCCCGTCCCGTCTGGGTCGCACGCCGGCAAGGCGGTGAAACGAGTGCACTCGAATCATCTCCCTCCTTGTCAATAATGATTCCACGGATTTAAAAAGCCCACAACAATTAAAGCGCATCTTTTTTCGCATCAGTTAGCTGCCTTAATTACGGCCGGCTGCATGCAGGCACTCAAAATCGCTCGCAACCAGTATGCGGAGCAGCATGCAACGAGTCGCAGCCGAGGGAATGCATGCAGCCCCTTAAATCGCTGGAATTAATTAGGCTTAAACTTCTGCATGCCGTTAATTATTGCCATGCCTTGGTCTTGCTGCTTTGCTCACGGGACTAATAAACCCGGACGGAGGGAGTACCTTGGTTGGTGAGAGGTTTGAATTAAGCCTTGCAACCCGGAAAGGAGGTACTAGTACGTGCGTGATCCGCTATTTATTCATGTAGGATCGAGTAGGTCGTTTCTTGAATTGAGCCCTGCAAACCGGAAAGGAGGTACTAGTACATGCGTGATCCACTATTTATTCGTGTAGGATCGAGTAGGTCGTTTCTTGAATTGAGCCCTACAAACCGGAAAGGAGGTACTACGTGCGTGATCCGCTATTTATCCGTGTAGGATCGAGTAGGTAGGATAGTGTAGCTTGTCAGTTTCTTCATAGGTAGGCATTTTTATTCAAAAAACTGCCACTTCGGATCTTGCATCGCAAATAAAACTGCCAGGAGCGCATTAGTAGGCTAGCTAGTGATCGATCAGTAACTTGTAAACACTGAGTGAACAGAAATAAGTAACTGTTAATGCATCTCAATGATTCACAGATCATATACAAATATGTAGCTCCAAAAGCAAAGATTAGCCACTTCGGATCTTGCGTCGCAACTAAAACTAACTAGTACGATTCCCATACAAAAGATCAACATGTTAATGCATCTCAATGATTCACAGATCATATACAAATATGTAGCTCCAAAAGCAAAGATCTAGAAAAAACATATGTTCTTCCTACTAACATGGATGCTTCTCTTGGCCAACATTCAATACAGACTGAAAGACAAATTTGTTTGTGAAGTCTACAATTTCTCTTGCAAACGTTAGTGGTTTCACCAACAGTTGGAACTATGAGAATGAACCACACATGATGGAGGAACATCCACTACAATATGATTTGGTCTTCTCTCGATCACACCGCGAGACTATTTTCGGAATACAAACTTTAACTTAGGCAAAATGATGCCCATTGTATAATCAGACCAAAGCAATGAAGCACCTGGTGTTGGCCAATAAATAGTACAATACTGCTTTTCTGCAGTCCATGAAGTGACTATCCAATCTTTCTGTGTCTATTTTCAAATGGCACTGCATGCAGTGACTATACTATTCTCTTGTGCAGTTCAACCAAAATTGCGGGCACTTTGTTTGTTTGCCAAATAGCAACAGGCAGACATCTCTATCTGCACAAATATCAAGCAGCTAGTAAACATATACCACACCATGTATTTTCAGTTTAAACATGTCTCTTGCGCTTAGCATCTGTCATGTTTTGCACTGGACAATCTGATACAGTTATGTTTTTCCCTGGACAATTTCATACTGAATTGATTTGCTGGTTCAGAGCAGAAATATAGCGCCTATTCTTTATCAGACCAAGGATATCCATGTTTGCAGTGATGGAAGAGGTGAAATCAATACAACCGAAATTGAGCATCCAATCATTGAATCATGTCCTGCACCTCCAATGTAGGTCCACCCTGCCAATAAATTCACATGCAAACCACTAGTATTACTATCTAATGACAGTACAAAAGAGTAGCAAGATAGTAGCAAACCATGTACCTTCGTAATGAACAGCTCATAGTGCCACCAATTGGATTGAACCATTGGACTTTTTGTGCAGTTCCACTAAAATCGAGCATCCCTGTTTGCATAGATATTGAAAGTGTGATTACTATAAAAGTGGCACTAGTTGAAGCATAGACTCACAAATATAAGCATTCCAATTTATTAATGGGAAAAGGTAGGAAGACTGTTTCTAACCACTTGTTTGAAGGAATAAATAAAGCAATAGCGGCTGATGTCAGGAAGGCATACATAGTTTTGTCTGAAAAATTGAGCCATTCCTGACCTTTCCTCTTCTTTTAAGCATATTTTGTGCAGTTCAACTAAAATAAAATGCCATCACCGCTTTGACAATTTAGTGACATTGTACAAAAGGAAATGACTTAACATTACATCATGATGTCATGTATGTAGTCGACAGGAATTAGAGAAAAACATATAGACCTCCTCCGATAACATAATGAACATTAATTTTAACAAAGGTGTGACTAGCTTTACCAGGATAATTTGAGTGAACTCTACACCCTCTGTTCCTTAATATAAGATGTTTTCACGGTTCAATTTAAAGTACCCAAACGTCTAGTATTTAGAAAAGCAGGTAGTAGTTTTCTTGAGCACATATCTGGGAAAGCTTGCCACACTTTATTTATGTCCATACGCTAATGCAACACCATTCGAATACTACAAATATACACTAATCCAGTGGCTAGTGCAACAGTAGAGTAGTTAGTTTATTACAGGGTACAGTACACTGGTTTTACTGAACAAATTTCAATAAACTCTAGCACTGGAAGATTTCTATAAGAATTAACAATACAAATGTAAAGGTAACAAGTTTCAGCATTGGTATACTAGATATGCATGAGCATTAAATCAAATACAAAAGTCTGAAGGTAACTAGCATTATTAACTAATGATAGTATAAAAAAATTGCAAACCATGTACCTCCAAGGTAAATATCATTTCGAACTCGGGGGGACCTTAAAAATTGCTATCCCGATCTTGATAATCGATCAAACATAAAAACTTGATCGAACGAATCAAGAGAACAGCCAGAGGAGGAGGTGCCCACTCTTGACCTTTCCTCTTGTCTTCATAATTTTTTGTGCAGTTTAACCAAAATAAAATGACATCAATGCCTTAGCATTTTGGTGACACTGTACAAAAAAATTAACTTATCTCATGAAAGTGAGGTATGTAATCTATAAGCATTAACAATGCAAAATTTTGAAGGTAGTAACAAGTTTCATCGTTGGTATACTGGTTGTGCAAAAGCATTAAAATGCCTTAGCTCAAAAATCTTTATTACATCCACAATCAACAGCTAACCCTGAAATAATCTAGTGACATTAAATGGCATTGCTTAAATTTATCGGTGGCATTAGACTGAGAGCGGCATTAGTTAAATGTGGCATCACTTTAGCAGTAGCATTGCTTGACTTGACTGCTGGCGTTATACTAACATCAAAAAAAATGGCAATAAGAGCATGGGAGGCCCATTCGGATAGTGGGCGCACCAGTACGATGTACCTCCACAAACGCAGAGTGGTGAGGGAGGTATGGTTACCCATAGCAACAAATATCCAGGCAGCATATGTGGATTACGTCCCATTTTGTTCTCTTTAGCCACCTTTTTCCTATGTGAGGACAACAAACTGATTGATCTGGTCATTCTCTATTATGTTGTCATGCATTTCTACCCTTCTTCAACCAAGAGACACGAGACTCGTTCCTTAGCTACTGATTTTCCCCTTTTCAACCTAGATGCGGGTTCGATGCCTACTCTCTTGGACAGTACAGTCTCCCTTCCTTTTCCTTATTCAACCCAGAGATGGATTAGTCTGCATGAAGTAGGGTTTCCTTTAATAGTGCAAATTATGGTTTTTGTCTGCATGGCCAGCAGAGCAGAGGATAGCAAATTGGGAAGATGGTGGAGCGGAAAAATATCCACATGCAACGACGTGGCAGATGGGGCAATAGAACAAGGGTATGGTTCGAAAAGAGGTAGCATACCTAAGGGTCGGCGGGAAGTGGCTTCGCTCGTGGTCATCGTCCTCCGCACACACTACGACAGCGAGCTTGGGGACGGAGGCCATCCCGCGCGGGCGCTAGGTCTGAGAGGATGGCCTTGTCGTCAGTGCGTGACCTCGCTCTCCGACAACGAGTGCGTCAACGCTGCACATCCTTTTCTTCCCCGACAGATTTGTGACCACCGGTGAGGAGGGAGAGAGAGGCCGTCTTTTTTAGATCTGGAGAGAGGGTGATAGTGTGAGAAGCAAGTGGGCAGCCCTTAGCAAGAAAGCGCTAAAGCTCCATCCGATATATCTTTTTTATACTACTAGTACTAGAGGTGGAGTAGTGGTAGAGTAGTTTATATTTTCTCTGCGTACAGTACCAGTTAGTCGTGCTTCAAAACTGAACAGCACGCCATTAAAAAAATAAAGGTCGATAACTAATGCGGCACCTCGAGCCAACGCGGCCAGATCACATTTTGCACGAGAAATTACACACCATGTTTCGTTGACATGTGGTCCCGTTCCAACATATCAGTGAGATGACGGCGAGTCCTTTTCTACTAGTATTTCCGAACGGACGTGTAGGCCAGGGCGCCTCTTCGTGAACCGTGGCAAACTGGCAACCGTCCACCGACTCTTCGCCTTTCCCTCTCGATTTGGAAGTGTTGTCACACGCTCTTCCTCTCTCTCCTCCATTTTCCTTCAGCCCTTCACCCTTTCTTCTGCCATTGTTCGATTGTCTTCTCCATGGAGGGAACAGGTCGAAAACAACCCCGCTATTCTTGCCCCGACCTGAAAGATGACGTGGTGGAGGAACTCATTGATCGGTGTGATGTCATCAGCTCAGCTAGCATGGCAGGTTCGTTCAAGACCATTCTCGACTCAACTAATAACATCATTACAAGGAACCCAAGAGTCAAGGAGCGGTTTGATCTCCCCTATCTTCTTCGTCGTGACCCTGATGACTGGCGCGGGTACGACGGAGGCCTCGCCTTGTGCAAGTTGATGCCGCTTGATAATGATACATATGATGTTAAGATGCCATCTCTTGAGGGTAAGGCTTGGGCAGGCGCAAATGGAGATTGGGTTGTTTACATTGGGTCCAACTGCAAGTGGGAACTTGTGAATGTGTACACTCGTGACCAGGTTCCACTTCTAAAAATCTTGGCAGACTTCCCAGAGGTTGAGCACACCGGTATTGTATGCATGTTCAAATACGATCATGGTGACTATATTCTACGGAAGATAGAAATTTGTCGAGTTCCCAACCGCACTCTTGGAATTACAACAACTATGAAGTTGTTGCTATCTTCGACAAGCTTGTTGCCGTCCTTCGTGGTTCGACTGGATGGATATTGCTCAAAAATCAGTTTTTGTACATGGATGAGTACTGTGATGCAATTCAATACGAGGGCCTTGTGTTTGCTGCCACCACTCGTGGCACTGTTTTTGCATGGAATCCTTATGCTTTCGGTACGTTTGTCTTCCACCGTAATTATAATTGTTTCATCCACATGCATGCGGGTTAGCAAGTTTCCCTTTACTAATTAACCTTCTTCTTATGTTTACAAGGTCCTGTGAACATTCCACCACCTATACTTGAAAATTTTTATAACCAAGGGGGAGATGACGATGGTGATGATCACGAGCATGAGGACGAGCAGCGCCCATATACTCTGTGGCGCCTAGCAACTAATTTCGATGGATCACCTCTTCTTGTGTGTATACAGCCCACTGATGATGTTACTACTAAGGAAGCAGGTGTAGTCGCCCATGGTCGCACTCTCCGGACCTATTCCAACACCCGTTGCATGGTATTCGGGATGGATACTAGTGTGCTAGCACCAACTCCTTCTCCCTGGTACAGAATTGATAGTCTTGGAGAAAACTCGCTCTTCCTTGGACAAAACTATTCAATGATGGTGAAAGGCGATCCAACTGTTGTTGACACAATGTTACTACCATTTATGAGAAGAAACTGTGTCTATACCTCGGACATTTGGGTGGTTCCCTACCCTGGTACTGATATAGTAGTCCGTTTCAACCTGGATGATCAGTCCTCCGTTGGTCTCGAGATCGACAATGGATGGCCCGTCCCAGAGAATCACTTGTGGTTCAAAGCAAGCGTTTCCAACGCCGAGGAATGGTTGAGTTGAAGTTCATTTCATTGCTTGTTATTTGCTGTGTGATGAAAAGTTTAGTATTTATAATGTATCCTCGTTGTTGATGTGGGTTGATGGCCTGTTGTATGTAATAAAATGATATGCCTGTGATAAACTTACTAAATTTATGAATTGCTTTCGAGTCGCTTCTCTGAGTGAGTGGTGCGACGAGGCAAAAAAAAATTCCGAATACATCATTGTACGTGCATTGCAACAGGTTATCGGATGAGGCCAATCAACAATAGTAGTACACTATTTGTACTAGGTTCACATGCTTCGCATGTCCGGCGGGTGTTTATACTGTAGCCATATGTTAATGTGTTTGTTGTATGTAACTAGCACCTCGAATCCTCGATACTAGTACTATATAGTAAGTAGTAGGAGTAGTAGGGTGGCATGGGCCAGAACAAGCATTCACGTCCAGGAGTACGGCACATGCCACCACCACGACATCCATCTGACACCATATTATTTCTTGGAGTCTGTGCTAGAGAAATCTCTTCAACCTCGTCGTTTCTCTAACTTCAGCCATCGTGCGGCGGGCAAGGTGGGGGTTTGCCGATAGTCGGTTTCCTCAACTGCGGTCCCACTTGTAAGGCCAACTCCAACGCACGACCCCAAACGGACCTCCGCTTTGCACGAACTCCAACAATAATTTTGACTAGAAAAGCAAGACCAAATAAAACAAGAACCATAAGAATACATTTTACTACTCTAGAAGATATCCAACTTCCATAACTGCTCTTGTAAGTTGGATTAGTGCCTTCTCGATGCATTCATGGTTGATCTACGGAGGCTCGATCTTGCGTGCTTCATTCTTCTTCGAGTGTAAAGAAGTAGACGTTGCTTCCTCGCATCTAGTCTCATGTCTAGCCTCTATTCTAGTAGGAGTATCAACAAGTGCACTAGTCTCATATCTAGCCTCTATGCTAGCTAAAAGTGCTAGAACATCTACTAAAGTGCGCTCTATCAATATATCGATGTACTCTTCTTCCCAATACCAAAACTTGCATCCATTCTACTCCCTCCGTTCCACAATACATGCCTTCTATTTGTCAAAATATAGATGTATCTAGACATGTTTTAGTATATAGGTACATCCATTTTTGGACAAATGGAGGTCAAGTATTTTGGAACGGAGGGAGTACACAATAAAATTTTTAAGTTAGCACAACTAGTCTAATCCGAGAGCACAACCGAAGATTTGGTCGGGTTCTTCCTCCTTTTGCCAACACGTGGGACATCCAGCATCCAGGTCGTGTCATGCAAGAAAATAGAGTGGTAGTTGAAGCCACGTGATGTGCATCTTGGGTTAAACTATAAATAGAATCTTACTACCCTTGAGTAACTCCAAAAGTGGCCACTGAAGATCTTTATTGGATTTGTTTTTCATCACCAGCACGTCGAGGTGAAAGATGTGCAGGTTCAGTGGGTCCTCTTGCATTTTCACTGACATGTGGGACCGCATGTGAGCACACAGATGATAGGCTCCGCGCTTCCGCTGGCTGGCTGAGAAGAGAGATAGAGGAGGGCTGAGCACGGACTCCAGGAAATTTGTTCTACATACCTCGATATAGGCTCGATATAGTGGGGTGGCATGGGCCATAACTAGCATTCACATCTAGTAGTGCGGCACACGCCACCCACACGAGTCCCATCCGACACCAATTTTCTTGGAGTCCGTGCTACAGCCATCTCTTCTCCCTCCTGTTTTCTCACCCATCGCGTGGTGGGCGGGGTGGGGGTTTGCCGATAGTCGGTTTGCTCAACTGCGGTCCCACTTGTAAGTGAAAATGCAACACCGCACGCATTCCCCCTTGAGCGGCGTGCCAGACCAACTGTGTGGAGTGCGACGCGAACACGGCAGGCTTTTCCTTTTGAACTCATAACTTGTAAATTTTGGTTCTGCTCCATGGCGCGACCGATAGATAGAAAATAACGATTTTGCCTAGAGTAATGAGAAGTTTGGTTCTGGCGCCGTTCATGCATGGAGTACATACGAAAATTATGAAGTTGATGCGAAAGGTAAGATAATTACTAGTAGTACCATATACTACTACATGGATTTGACGGAAAGATAAAAATACATACGGATCCATCAACGACATCCTCACGCCCTAGTGCATCGGGTCACCAACCGACATGTGAGGAGCAGCGGTGTTGGCGGCGAGCTCAGCGTGCTTCAGAACAATGTCGTCCAAGGTTGCCCCGCGGTCCAAGAAGGCCAGCGTCCTATCGTCCTCCTCTTGCATGTAGTAGTCCTTGTGGACGATTTGCGCATATACATGGGTGATTATGTCGATGGTCTCTTGCTGCACCAGGCGCTGCACGGCGAGCGCGACCTCGAGGTGGACATTCTCTGGCGCGACGGCGGGCAGTCGTAGGGCCACCAGTGCATCGAAGAGGTTTTCACCATAGTGGCCATTGAGGGTGGAGGGCATCGCAGAGCCTGGGCGCGTCGGCTGGAGGCATACGTCAAAGTCGTCCGCGAGCTTCTTGACGACGGTGAACTTGTCGAGGAAACCGACGAGGACCTCGTCGAACAAGGAGACGAAGCTGTTGTCTAAGCGGCCCCTCGCCCTGGCGGCCTCAAGCAATACCGGGAGACGTTCCTCGGTGCCAGGCCGCAGGCCGGTGTCGTGGACCATCTGGCACAGTCGGCTGATGCTCGCGCTCATTGCCTCCATGGGTCTAGCTTAGCTTCTAGTCAACTGATCTTGCAATTCGAGTGATCGCTCTTGCCCTTGGTTAGCGTGCGTAGGTGCATAGGATTTCGTACTACTCCTCTACCCTCTACTGCACCTGCCTTTGGTTGTATGATAGGTGGGCCAGCCACCCCTTGGGCCAATGTGTCATTCACCCAAAGGCAGTTGCAGTAAGTCAATGCGGCTGCGTCCCCCTCCGTGCCGGTGCAGTATAGTCATCTCACCGGACCTCTAGTTGGGGCCAAATGAGAGAAGTTTGATGTTTACTGGTTTATTGGTCCCCTTTGCATTTTGTGCCAAGTTTTGACCTTTGATTTAACTAATAAAATGTTAATGCATGTAAACAAAAATGTTGTGTAAGTCACCTTACGAAAACCAAATAATCCCAAAACACTTAGGCACGGTGCATTAACTCCCTCCTTGTTTCTTATTTCGTGACATATCAACCAATGAGAGATGTGGGCCGTGCATGCTTTCAATGACTTGAGACTACCAAACATGACATGCAGTGTTTAGTTCATTGCATGTAATCCTATTACTCTAGTTAGCAAAAAGACATTAAGTTCTCTCGCCGATAGGAATAAAACACCATGTATTTATTTACAGAGGGAGTAGTACATTTTTTGTGACATGCATTACTAGATATTGCTAGTCAAATACTAAAATCCAGATGGACATGGTAGTACTCCTAAATCCAGACGGTGGTGCTACTAGTACTAGTAGTAGTACTACCAATGTAGTAGGAGTACTAGCACTGTACTACCCGTTGGTCAAATTATTACGTGCTGCTCCTCACAGTGAAGTGGCAAGACCTTGCGCGGAGAAGACACCTGAGTATAGGCGCCGTGTTCGACATACCATAGTCAGCCTCACCGTCTGCAGTCACTATCATCATGCCTGTAGAGCTAGCCTGCTTACAACTAGCCCTGTTCGACATAATTTCCCGTGCGTAGATGCCCGTGCATTGCACGGAACACCAAGATTGGGGGTGGACGGCGTCGGCAGCGGCCATCGTGCCAGATTTTTCCACAACCTTCTAGATGTGGTGGGGAGGAGATAAGGCTGATTGTGAGAGACAAGGAGTTGTTTGTAAATAGGGAACAAGTGCGGGCATCTTTTTGCAAAAATGGAGAAGCTTGGTTTGTATGCGTCAGATCTAGATCCGACGGCTATTGGTGAAAGATGGGAGGCACAACATCATCACCAACTCAGGACCTGTTTGATTCGCAGGATTTTGAAAACGCAGGAATAGGACACGGCAATATTACAAGTTTCAAACTGATATTACAAATGTTAGGAGTAATGCTGCACCTACGAAGAGGGAATTACTAGGAAGTTTACGTAAGAACTTTTGTTACTTTAGGTGGATGCAGCATTATTGTACAAACTAAAATCCACCGCCCTGACAGTCACTAATGGGCAAATAAGTTTTCGAGTCTCTGGCCACTTGATGTTTCAAAAACAAATTCAGCTTCTGCGGAGAATTTGTCATTTAGGCTTAGACGCTTGCGGTGATCCGCACGAAATCCATTGTTGCGCTAGAGAACGCCAAACCTCATTACCTTGAGCACACTTGCCTCCAGAACAAAGAACCTGGCCAATTTAATCTCAGATGTGCTGCCTCGGTAGTCGATCAAATCAATTTTTGTAAGATGGAGATCTAGGCATTCGATGAGATTGTTATAGTGCAGCACATTTTTCACTTTCGGGTCTTTTTTTATCTGCAAAAGAAGAGAACATATTAGAGCAGCTAGTTGCATAAGATTGTCGTGTCATCAAGAGGTACCAATATCATTCACTCATACGATAGTGAAAGCACAAGTGCTCCCTGCGTGATTTTGGTAATTAATGTCAACATATCTCTTGTTGGACTAACACTTTTACCTAGTATGTTTCAGATAAGTTCAACAATGAAGTGGCATGGACTAGAGGATGTGGAACCCCTTCAAGATGCTAAGGACAAAGGATTGGCTCATGCTCCAAGAACAAGACTCTACATTTTCTATTTTAGTGATCCAAGATCACATTGAGTCTATAGGAAAAGCCAATACTATCAAGAAGGGATGAGGTGTTGCTTAATGGCTTGCTTGCTCAAAGTGCTTCGTGATATGCTCCAAAGCCCTCAACTACCTTCTCACATCCACATATGACCCAAACCAAAAGTCCAATGATGTCTACTACACAACCTTCTTCTTGTAGACGTTGTTGGGCCTCCAAGTGCATAGGTTTGTAGGACAGTAGCAAATTTCCCTCAAGTGGATAACCTAAGGTTTATCAATCCGTAGGAGGCGTAGGATGAAGATGGTCTCTCTCAAGCAACCCTGCAACCAAATAACAAAGAGTGTTTTGTGTCCCCAACACAACCAACACAATGGTAAATTGTATAGGTGCACTAGTTCAGCGAAGAGATAGTGATACAAGTGCAATATCGATGGTAGATATAGGTTTTTGTAATCTAAAAATATAAAAACAACAAGGTAACTAATGATAAAAGTGAGCATAAACGGTATTGCAATGGTAGGAAACAAGGTATAGGGTTCATACTTTCACTAGTGCAAGTTCTCTCAACAACAATAACATAGATAGATCATATAACAATCCCTTAACATGCAACAAAGAGTCACTCCAAAGCCACTCATAGCGGAGAACAAACGAAGAGATTATGGTAGGGTACGAAACCACCTCAAAGTTATTCTTTCGGATCAGTCTATTCAAGAGTTCATACTAGAATAATACCTTAAGACACAAATCAACCAAAACCCTAATGTCACCTAGATACTCCATTGTCACCTCAAGTATCCGCGGGCATGATTATATGATATGCATCACACAATCTCAGATTCATCTATCCAACCACCACAAAGTACTTCAAAGAGTGTCCCAAAGTTTCTATCGGAGACTCAAGACGAAAACGTGTGCCAACCCCTATGCATAGGTTCATGGGCGAAACCCACAAGTTGATCACTAAAACATATATCAAGTGGATCACGTGAATATCCCATTGTCATCACAGATAAATACGGCAAGACATACATCAAGTGTTCTCAAATCCTTAAAGACTCAATCTGATAAGATAACTTCAAGAGGAAAACTCAATTCGTCACAAGAGAGTAGAGGGGGAGAAACATCATAAGATCCAACTATAATAGCAAAGCTCACGATACATCAAGATCGTGCCATGGAGAGAACATGAGAGAGAGAGAGATCAAACACATAGCTACTGGTACATACCCTCAGCCCCGAGGGTGAACTACTCCATCCTCGTCATGGATAGCGCCGGGATGATGAAGATGGCCACCGGTGATGGGTTTCCCCTCCGGCAGGGTGCCGGAACGGGCTCCCGAGAGGTTTTTGGTGGCTACAGAGGCTTGCGGCGGCGGAACTCCCGATCTATCTTAGTTTTCGATGTTTTTAGGGTACGTGGACTTATATAGGCAAAAGAAGTCACTCAGGGGAGCCTCAAGGGGCCGAGGAGATAGGGGGCGCGCCCAGGGGGGTGGGCGCGCCCTCCTATCTCCTGGCTTCCTCGAGCCTTCCCTGGCTTGAACTCCAAGTCCCCCGGATCATATCCTTTCCGAAAATCATGCTCCCGAAGGTTTCATTCCGTTTGGACTCCGTTTGATATTCCTTTTTCTTCGAAATACTGAAACACGCAATAAAACAGCATTATGGGCTAGGCCTCCGGTTAGTAGGTTAGTCCCAAAAGTAATATAAAAGTGTATAATAAAGCCTGTAATCATTCAAAACAGATAATAAAATAGCATGAATGCTTCATAAATTACAGATACGTTGGAGACGTATCAGCATCCCCAAGCTTAATTCCTGCTCGTCCTCGAGTAGGTAAATGATAAAAGAAAGAATTTATGAAGTGTGAATGCTAGCAGGTGCACAAATTTGATCAATGATAATTTCAATCACCTTTTCTAGCATGATTATATGTCATAACAGTAGTTCATCTCATAAAACTTCTCAAGATCAAGTAACAAGCTTATTCACATGTTAAAGCATAGATCATAAACTTTCTTGAAAACTAGCAAACTATGTTCTTAGTCATCAAACAATTGCAATTCATCTTATTTTCAGGAAGGGTCTGTGTCAGAGCTTTGATTTAGCAAACTCCACATACTCAACTACCATATAGTCTTATACAATTGCTAACACTCACGCAATACTAATGGTTATGGAGTTTTAATTGGACACTAAGAAAGATAGGGGCTTATAATGTTGCCTCCCAACATATTCACCTTTGGGTGATGTCAACAATAATAGTTCATGCTAATTTACATCCAATTGGATATATATATCAGGATCTTTCCAACATGAAGTGCTTGCCAAAGGATAAAATGAAAAAGGGAAAGGTGGAGATCACCTTGACTCTTGCATAAAGTAAAAGACATAAAGTAAAAGATAGGCCCTTCGCAGAGGGAAGCAGAGGTTGTCATGCGCTTTTAGGGTTGGATGCACAAAATCTTAATGTGAAAGAACGTCACTTTATATTGCCACTTGTATATGGACCTTTATTATGCAGTCCGTCACTTTTATTGCTTTCATAACAAGATCGTATAAAGCTATTTTCTTCACACTAATAGATCATACATATTTAGAGAGCAATTTTTATTGCTTGCACCGATGACAACTTACTTGAAGGATCTTACTCAATCCATAGGTAGGTATGGTGGACTCTCATAGCAAAACTGGGTTTAAGGATATTTGGAAGCATAAGTAGTATCTCTACTTGGTGCAAGGAATTTTTGCTAGCATGAGGGGGAAAGGCAAGCTCAACATGTTTGAATGATCCATGACAATATACTTCAACTGAGATGTGAGAAAACATAACCCATTATGTTGTCTTCCTTGTCCAACATCAACTCTTTAGCATGTCATACTTAATGAGTGCTTACAATTATAAAAGATGTCTAGGATAGTATATTTATATGTGGAATCTCTCTTCCTTCAATATTCTTTCATGAATTGTTCAAATGACCAATACAATGCTTGCTAACCTTCAATAAATTTACAACCTCTACTTCTTAGATGTGAAGTCATTACTCCCCATGGGGTAAGCAAATGAGACATATATAATTTCAGATTTATGACAATCAACTCATTCAACAATTTACTCATAGGATATAAGTGAAGCACACGAGTGAAAGAAAAACTACTCTAAAAAGATATAACTGAAGATCAATGAGTAGCTAAATAATTATGTAACTATGTGAAGACTCTCTCTCATTAAGGAATTTCAGATCTTACGTACTTTATTCAAACAGCAAGCAAAGCAAAACAAAATGACATTGCAAGGATAGCACAACTCATGTGAAGAAGCAAAAACTTAGACTCAACCGATACTAACCGATAATTGTTGAAGAAGAAAGGTGGGATGCCTACCGGGGCATCCCCAAGCTTTGATGCTTGAGACTTCTTGAAATATTATCTTGGGGTGCCTTGGGCATCCCCAAGCTTGAACTTTTGTGTCTCCTTAATTCCTCTCATATCATGGTTTCTCTATTTCTCAAAAGCTTCATCCACAACAAACTCAACAAGGACTCGTGAGATAGGTTAGTATAAACCAATGCAAAACCTTATCATTTTCTACTGTAATAAATCACTAAAATTATTATTCAACATTTCATACTAAATGCCTCTGCATATTTAATACTCCTATCCTCAAATAGAATCATTAAACAAGCAAACATATGCAAACAATGCAACCATAACAGCAATCTGCCAAAACAGTATAGTCTGTAAAGAATGCAAGAGTATCAATACTTCCCTAACTCCAAAATTATGAGAAAAAATTCCCACTGTAGTAAATCTATCAGAGATCATTATGCAAAATGTTTCATCATTATATCATTCTGTGACTTTTCTAGGGAATTTTTGCAACAGCGGTAAACTTTCTGTTTTCAAACAGCAACATGTATGCTAGCAAAATAAGCATGGTAAAGGCTATGCTTGACATTTTTATTCAAACTAAAGATGAAAAACATTATTCTAAATAACATTAATCAAATACTAACAAACTAAAATGACGCTCCAAGCAAAACACGTATCATGTGGTGAATAAAAATATAGCTCCAAGTAAAGTTACCGATGAACGAAGACGAAAGAGAGGATGCCTTCAGGGGCATCCCCAAGCTTAGGCTTTTGGCTATTCTTTAATATCTTGGGGTGCCATGGGAATCACCAAGCTTAGGCTCTTGCAACTCCGTATTCCATAGTTCATCGAATCTTTACCCAAGACTTGAAAACTCCACAACACAAAACTCAACAGAAAACTCGTAAGCTCCGTTAGTATAAGAAAATAAAACCACCACTTAGGTACTGTTAATGAACTCATTCTAAATTCATATTGGTGTAATATCTACTGTATTCTAACTTCTCTATGGTTCATACCCTCCGATACTAGTCATAGATTCATCAAAATAAGCAAACAACACATAGAAAACAGAATCTGTCAAAAACAGAACAGTCTGTAGTAATCTGTATCAAACGTATACTTATGGAACTCCAAAACTTCTACCAAATTAGGAAGTCCTAAGCAATTCGTGTACCAATCGAGATAAAAAAGAATCATATCAGAAGCATGTTTATGTGAATTAACATAACTAATTTACTGGGTGCAAAAGTTTCTGATTTTCAGCAGGATCAACACAACTATCACCGTAAGCTATCCTAAAGGTCTTACTTGGCACTTTATTGAAACAAAAGCTATAAGACATGATTACTACAGTAGCATAATCATGTGAACACACAAAAACAGTAAGCATAAATATTGGGATGTCTCCCAACAAGCGCTTTTCTTTAATGCCTTTCTAGCTAGGCATGATGATGACAATGATGCTCACATAAAAGATAAGAATTGAAACATAACGGGAGCATCATGAAGCATATGACTAGCACATTTTAAGCCTAACCCACTTACTATGCATAGGGATTTTGTGAGCAAACAACTTATGGGAACAATAATCAACTAGCATAGGAAGATAAAACAAGCATAGCTTCAAGATTTTAAGCACATAGAGAGGAAACTTGACATTATTGCAATTCCTACAAGCATATATTCCTCCCTCATAATAATGTTCAGTAGCATCATGATGAATTCAACAATATAACCAGCACCTGAAGCATTCTTTTCATGATCTACAAGCATAGAAAATTTACTACTCTCCACATAAGCAAATTTATTCTCATCAATAGTAGTGGGAGCAAACTCAACAAAATAATTATCATGTGAGGCATAATCCAATTGAAAACTAAAATCATGATGACAAGTTTCATGGTTATCATTATTCTTAATAGCATATAAGTCATCACAATAATCATCAAAGATAGCAACTTTGTTCTCATAATCAATTGGAACCTCTTCCGAAATAGTGGATTCATCACTAAATAAAGTTGACACTCTTCCAAACCCACTTTCATCAATATAATCATCATAAGTAGGAGGCATGCTTTCATCATAATAAATTTGCTCATCAAAACTTGGGGGACAAAAAATATCATCTTCATCAAACATAGCATCCCCAAGCTTGTCGCTTTGCATATCATTAGCATCATGGATATTCAAGGAATTCATACTAACAACATTGCAATCATGCTCATCATTCAAATATTTGGTATCAAGCATTCTATAGATTTCTTCTTCTAGCACTTGAGCACAATTTTCCTTTCCATCATACTCACGAAAGATATTAAAAAGATGAAGCCTATGAGACAAACTAAAATACATGTTTTTTTGAAGTTTTCCTTTATAAACTAAACTAGTGATAAAACAAGAAACAAAAAGATTCGATTGCAAGATCTAAAGATATACATTCAAGTAGCAACGGTGCCATAAAAGAGCTTAATTGACGGGGTGTGAGTGCCGCTTACCTAGACTCCCCGGCAACGGCGCCAGAAAAGATCTTGATGTATACTACACAACCTTCTTCTTGTAGACGTTGTTGGGCCTCCAAGTGCAGAGGTTTGTAGGACAGTAGCAAATTTCCCTCAAGTGGATGACCTAAGGTTTATCAATCCGTAGGAGGCGTAGGATGAAGATGGTCTCTCTCAAGCAACCCTGAAACCAAATAACAAAGAGTGTCTTGTGTCCCCAACACACCCAACACAATGATAAATTGTATAGGTGCAGTAGTTCGGCGAAGAGATAGTGATACAAGTGCAATATGGATGGTAGATATAGGTTTTTGTAATCTGAAAATATAAAAACAGCAAGGTAACTAATGATAAAAGTGAGTGTAAACGGTATTGCAATGGTAGGAAACAAGGCATGGGGTTCATACATTCACTAGTGCAAGTTCTCTCAACAATAATAACATAGATAGATCATATAACAATCCCTCAACATGCAACAAAGAGTCACTCCAAAGCCACTCATAGCGGAGAACAAATGAAGAGATTATGGTAGGGTACGAAACCACCTCAAAGTTATTCTTTTGGGTCAATCTATTCAAGAGTTCGTACTAGAATAACACCTTAAGACACAAATCAACCAAAACCCTAATGTCACCTAGATACTCCATTGTCACCTCAAGTATCCGTGGGCATGATTATACGATATGCATCACACAATCTCATATTCATCTATCCAACCAACACAAAGTACTTCAAAGAGTGTCCCAAAGTTTCTACCGGAGAGTCAAGACGAAAACGTGTGCCAACCCCTATGAATAGGTTCATGGGCGGAACCCGCAAGTTGATCACCAAAACATACATCAAGTGGATCACGTGAATATCCCATTGTCACCACAGATAAACATGGCAAGACATACATCAAGTGTTCTCAAATCCTTAAAGACTCAATCCGATAAGATAACTTCAAGAGGAAAACTCAATTCATCACAAGAGAGTAGAGGGGGAGAAACATCATAAGATCCAACTATAATAGCAAAGCTCGCGATACATCAAGATCGTGCCATAGAGAGAACACGAGAGAGAGAGAGAGATCACACACATAGCTACTGGTACATACCCTCAGCCCCGAGAGTGAACTACTCCCTCCTCGTCATGGATAGCATCGGGATGATGAAGATGGCCACCGGTGATGGGTTCCCCCTCCGGCAGGGTGCCGGAACAGGCTCCCGAGAGGTTTTTGGTGCCTATAGAGGCTTGCGGCGGCGGAACTCCCGATCTATCTTTGTTTTCAATGTTTTTAGGGTACGTGGACTTATATAGGCGAAAGAAGTCGGTCGGGGGAGCCTCGAGGGGCCCAGGAGACAAGGGGCGCGCCCAGGGGGGTGGGCGCGCCCTCCTATCTCCTGGCTTCCTCGAGCCTTCCCTGGCTTGAACTCCAAGTCCCCCGGATCATATCCTTTCCAAAAATCACGCTCCCGAAGGTTTCATTTCGTTTGGACTCCGTTTGATATTCCTTTTCTTCGAAATACTGAAAGAGGTAATAAAACAGCAATATGGGCTAGGCCTCCGGTTAGTAGGTTAGTCCCAAAAGTAATATAAAAGTGTATAATAAAGCCCGTAATCATTCAAAACAGATAATAGAATAGCATGAATGCTTCATAAATTATAGATACGTTGGAGACGTATCTTCCAACTCGTCCCTACCGATTCTTTCTATCCGGCGCCACCAAGTTCAGCTATCATAGCCATTGCCACAAACCCTAGGCAAATCGGTCTCACCGATAGGGATCTCGGTCTCACCGTGATGGGATTGTAATCTCTCTGTGTATGTCCATTACCAAAATCCGTCCTACCGAGTTTTTGTAATCGGTCCTACCGAGATTACAATGCAAACTCTCTGTTCCTCTTCGTAACATTTCGGTCTTACCGAGATGAGTGAATCGGTCCCACCGAGTTTGCCTGACCAACCCTCTGTGTGTCCATTACCAAAATCGGTCTCACCGAGTTTTTATAATCGGTCTCACCGATATTAAGTTATGCCCTAACCCTAATCATATCGGTCCTACCGAGTTGCATGTTGGTCCCACCGAAAATCCTAACGGTCACATGATTTGCTAAATCGGTCCGACCGAGTTTAACGATTCGGTCCCACCAAGATTGGTAAGTTGTGTGTAATGGTTAGATTTTGTGTGGAGGCTATATATACCCCTCCACCCACTCTTCATTCGTGGAGAGAGCCATCAGAATGTGCCTACACTTCCATCGTTCATTTTATGAGAGAGAACCACCTACTCATGTGTTGAGACCAAGATATTCCATTCCTACCATATGAATCTTGATCTCTAGCCTTCCCCAAGTTGCTTTCAACTCAAATCTTCTTTACACCAAATCCAAATCCTATGAGAGAGAGTTGAGTGTTGGGGAGACTATCATTTGAAGCACAAGAGCAAGGAGTTCATCACCAACACACCATTTGTTACTTCTTAGAGAGTGGTGTCTCCTAGATTGGCTAGGTGTCACTTGGGAGCCTCCGAGAAGATTGTGGAGTTGTACCAAGGAGTTTGTAAGGGCAAGGAGATCGCCTACTCTGTGAAGATCTACCCTAGTGAGGCAAGTCCTTCGTGGGCGACGACCATGGTGGGATAGACAAGGTTGCTTCTTCGTGGACCCTTCATGGGTGGATCCCTCCATGGACTTGCGCAGCCGTTACCCTTCGTGGGTTGAAGTCTCCATCAACATGGATGTACGATAGCACCACCTATCGGAACCACGTCTCAAAAATCTTTGTGTCTCCAAATTGCCTTTGCACACTCCAATCCCATCCCTTTACATTCTTGCAAGTTGCATGCTTTACTTTCCGCTGCTCATATACTCTCTGCATGCTTGCTTGATATGTATTGTGATTGTTAAACCTGTGCCAAAACTCCACTTCAACTTAAAGAAATTAAAAACTGCATCTTTTCTCACTTAGTGTCTAATCACCCCCCCCCCTCTAGACACCTCTTCTTGATCCCTTCAATTGGTATCAGAGCTTTGGTCTCCATTGCTTTGGTTTAAACACCATTGGAGGAAGGTGGATGAGTCTACTTTGGGGAGTCTTAGACATAGAGTGTCTATACTTGATGGAGAGTATTTTCATAAGTGGAAAAATGAGATGCTTGTGATTTTCAATGAATATCATTTGAACAAGTACATTGCTAGCCCTTGTGCACCTCATGTTGATCCTATGCATCCTACCCTTGATGAGTCAATTGACATGATTCGCAATCTTAGAACTGTTAATCTTATCACTAGAGGCTTGCCTAGAAACTCAATTGGATGTTTACCTACTCTTAAGTGTGCCTACACCATATGGAAATTTCTTGAGGAATGTTTTCCAAATTATTCCTTGAAAAATCTAGATGAAATTCTCCATAAGTCTATTGCCTTGAGTAAGATGAACTCCAATGATCCTATGTTTGGCGGTTGTCTATTTGAGCTTACAAACCTTATGTGTGCCAAAGGAGATATTGGAATTATTAATGATATTATTTCCGAAGCTATTAAAATCCATAAAGAAGATCATTGTCAAACTCACTCTAACGAATCACCCTCTCTAGGATTTGATCCACCACATGAAGATGTTGAGCATCCATACTATGATGAGGATGATGATAGTGACTTTGATCTTGATGATGCAATGAGACACTTTGGTATTATGGCAAATATTCGGGGATATATGGCAGGAGGAAAGGAATGGTTTCTTGATAGTGGATGTACCGATCACATGACCAGAGATAAAGATATGTTTCATGAGCTTGCTGAAAACGACGGTCCTCGAAAGTATGTCACGTTCGGTGACAACTCAAAGGGTAAGGTGGTTGGCCTCGGTAAGGTGGCCATATCACATGATAGCTCCATACAAAATGTCATGCTCGTTGAATCTCTTGGATACAATTTACTTTCAGTATCTAGACTTGCTGATTTCGGTTTTAATGTCCTATTTACTGAAGTAGATTGCCAAGTGTTTTGTAGAGATAATCATAAAATGGTCTTTACCGGTATACGTAGAGGTGATCTTTACATTGTTGATTTCACTAAAAAGGCTCAACCTAGAACTTGCTTCATTGCTAAATCCTCTAAAGGTTGGTTATGGCATAGACGATTAGGTCATGTGGGCTTGCAAAACCTTGACAAGCTTATTAAAGGAAATCATATCCTTGGCGTTAACTATGTCATATTTGATAAGGATAGACTTTGCAACGCTTGTCAAGCAGATAAACAGGTTGGAGGAAGGCATCCTGTGAAGAACATGGATCTTTTTGGAGGCCACTTGAGCTACTTCACATAAATCTTTTTGGTCCCAATGCTTACGAAAGTCTCGGTGGAAATTCTTTTTGTCTAGTTATAGTTGATGATTTTTCAATATTTACGTCGGTGTTCTTTCTCAATGGTAAATCGCACGTCCTCTTCGAAAACTTCTCTAGGAAGGCCCAAAATCAATTTGAAGTGAAGATCAAGAAGGTTCGCAGTGACAACGGAACAGAGTTCAAGAACGCAAATGTGGACACCTTTCTTGACGAAGAAGGGATTTCACATGAGTTCTCGGCTACGTACACACCTCAACAAAATGGAGTTGTTGATAGGAAGAATCGGACACTCATCAAAATGGCAAGAACGATGCTTGATGAGTACAAGACGCCAAAGCATTTTTGGGTGGAAGTGGTTGAGACAGCTTGTCAAGCAACAAATCGCTTGTATCTTCACAAGCTACTTGCCAAGACGGCATACGAGCTCCTCACCGGTAACAAACCCCATGTTGGATACTTTCGAGTATTCGGCTCAAAGTGCTACATTCTTGATAAGCATCATTGTTCTAAATTTGCTCCTAAGTCTCATGAAGGTTTCCTACTTGGTTATGGCTCAAACTCTCACACTTACTGTGTCTACAACAATTTCACCCAAAAGGTTGAAGAGACGGTAGATGTGAAGTTTGATGAATCTAACGGCTCACAAGTAGAGCAACTGCCAATTGATGTAGGAGACGAAGACCCCTCGGAAGCAATCCAAGACTTGTCTATTGGCAAGATTCATCCAACGGAGGTGAAGGAGAGTACCTCGTTCGTCCAATTGGAAGCCTCTACCTCACGACAAGGTGAACCAAGAGTTGATACGGAAGCATCCACAAGTGGGACACACCAAGATGAAGAAAACGAGGAAGTATACCAAGATGAATGTCAACAACCTCCTTCTCCACCATGACAAGAGAACGACAATGTCAACAATGAAGAAGGCCAAGAAGAAGAACAAGATGAAGAAGATGTTCAACCAAGATTCAAGCAAAAGCTTTCACGAGTTCGAACAAGAATTGCTAAAGACCATCCCGTCGAGCAAATCTACAATGATATCCAAACCGGGAGAATCACTCGCTCTAAAACTTGTTTAGCTAACTTTCATGAACACTATTCATTCATCTCTAGCATCGAACCTATGAAGGTTGAAGAAGCATTGGAAGATCTGGATTGGATAAACTCTATGCTTGAAGAGCTACACAACTCTGAGAGAAATCAAGTTTGGACATTGGTTGAGAAGCCCGATGTCGGTGTCAAAACCGGCAGATCTCGGGTAGGGGGTCCCGAACTGTGCGTCTAGGCGGATGGTAACATGAGACAAGGGACACGATGTTTTTACCCAGGTTCGGGCCCTCTCGATGGAGGTAAAACCCTACTCCTGCTTGATTAATATTGATGATATGGGTAGTACAAAGTAGATCTACCACGAGATCAAAGATGCTAAACCCTAGAAGCTAGCCTATGGTATGATTGTTCTTCGTCCTACGGACTAAAACCCTCTGGTTTATATAGACACGGAGAGGGCTAGGGTTACACAGAGTCGGTTACAATGGTAGGAGATCTACATATCCGTATCGCCAAGCTTGCCTTCCACGCCAAGGAAAGTCCCATCCGGACATGGGACGAAGTCTTCAATCTTGTATCTTCATAGTCCAGGAGTCCGGCCAATGGTGATAGTTCGGCTATCCGGACACCCCCTAATCCAGGACTCCCTCAGTAGCCCCTGAACCAGGCTTCAATGACGATGAGTCCGGCGCGCATATTGTCTTCGGCATTGCAAGGCGGGTTCCTCCTCCAAGTACTTCATAGAAGATTTTGAACACAAGGATAGTGTCCAGATCTGCAAAATAAGTTCCACATACCACCATAGAGAGAATAATCTTTACACAAATTCAATCTGCTGACGTATTCTGCGGCATGACGTCACACCATGGCCAAGCCTTTATTGGAATCATTTTTACTGTCCCACCTCAGCGTGTTTAGCGAGGCGGTTTCCTTGGCACGTCTTATCAAAGCGGAGATCGTGCCCCCTTATTCCGGGATTCTCATCAATACAGGAATGGGTAATCCAACCGCGCCATTGATTACAGTGCGTGGGAGATAAGCGAGTTTTACCAGGCTCATGGGGGACGCATAGCTTCGTCCGTCCATATAAGGGGATAAGGATCCACCTTTTCACCTATGCCTTCTTCCTCCTTTGCTCATCCATTTCCGTGCACTCGAGCTCTAGCGCCCAAGTCCGCACATCTCGCCTCAACCTTCCCCATCCATGTCCGGAGCGGGAGGCAAGTGGATGGCCTCCTCCGTCACAGAGGGGCACATCAAAAAGTTGAGGAAAGCCGGATACCTACACAACGACATTGCGCACCGGCTTCCAGACGAGGGGCAGCTCGTCCCCACCCCCAGGTCCCATGAGAGGGTGGTGTTCCTTCCCCATTTCCTTCGCGGACTGGGCTTCCCACTCCACCCATTTGTCCGGGGGCTCATGTTCTACTACGGCCTAGATTTCCATGATCTGGCCCTGAATTTCATCCTCAACATCTTAGCGTTTATCGTTGTGTGCGAGGCCTTCCTCCGCATCAAGCCCCACTTCGGCTTATGGCTGAAGACCTTCAATGTCAAGCCGAAGGTAGTGGGCGGCCAGCAGGCAGAGTGCGGAGGCGCCATGGTGGGCAAGATGCCAACATCATATGGCTCGAGGGCTCCTTCGTGGAAACCATCAAAGGGTGGCAATCGGGGTGGTTCTACATCACCGAGCCACGTGACCCTGAATGGGCAGCGGCCCCCGAATTCCGATCTAGCATCCCCACACGGCTCACCTCCTGGAAAGAGAAGGGCCTGACATGGGGTGATTTGGAAGAGCTGACCGGACTCCAAACCTACGTCCACAACTTTGTGAACAAGAAGATCAAGCTCGTCAACGTAGTCCAGGTCATGCTCATCCGCCGGATCCTCCCGTGCCAACAACGGGCCTTCAACTTGTGGGAGTTTGATCTGGCACAGCACCAAACCTTGAGCAGGCTCTTCGACACTACGTACGAAGATGCCTGGAAGGTGCTGTTCAAGGGCGCCGAGGTTCCCGCATCCGCTACCAAAGATCGCGGATTCAGCTTGCAGCGTCAAGCCGGCGAGGTAAGCTATTTTACCCTTTACAGGACACTTGTTTTTCATAGTTTGACTCTATGCGGGATCTAAACTCTCTTACCTTTGACAGGCCTGGCAGAAGAAGTCCGGGCAGGTTAACTGTCCGGCTCCCTTACCAGAAGACCCAGCGGACGCCCGATTGACGGGGTTGCTGGTTCCGGCACCTCACGTGGTGCCGGATAAGAAGGCCAAGAAGAAGAAGGCCACGGGAACCCGAAAGAGTTCTCGGCGTCTGGTGTTATCGGACTCATCGTCCGATGACTCCGAGGTGGACTCCTCCCGCGAAGACGAGGAGGAGAAAAAAGAGGCTTCTCCCCCAGCAGGGGAGAGAAGAAAAGGAAGGCCTCTCCAACTGGGGAGGCCGGAGGGTCCAAGAAGGGAAGGACCCTTCCTCCGGACTACTCCACCAACACCGACGACGGCGAAGAGGAGTGGCCACCGAGGGCTAAGCCCCTGGCGACATCGTAAGTGTCCGGATACCAGAATAATTCATGGCGTTTCGTTTGTCGCACAGAATCTCCTAACACCGAATACAACCTTGCAGCCCGCCCAAGGACGGGCTCGACATTTCAACGAGCGGCTCCCTGGCTCCGTCGGACGTGAATAGCACTTCACTTCCGGCCACCTCCTCTCCACGCGCTGCTGATGACGCCGAGGTGGGGTCCCAAAAGGGGCCCAGCCAGGCGGAGGAGGTCCCGGAGGTGCCGCAAGGCAACCTCCCGGACTTTGGGCATAAGGGGGATCAAACCCCAAGGGGTTCTAAGTCCGGCCCTGGGCCGGACTCCGCGCCGGAACCTTCAGTGGTTCCGGAGTCCTGCAGGCGGCCCCTTCGTAAGAAGGGCAAGACTGCGACGGTGGTGGCCTCCGTCCAACTGGAGGCACCGGATAGCTTGCTGGAGGCGCTTAACGGCGCCTCCATCGACGAGGAGCACCGCATTATCATGAGTGCGGTGATCCAGAAAGTTCAGTCCGCCAAGAGCGGGCTGACTGAAGCCTGTACCAGCCTTCTAGCAGGCTTTGAGGTAAGTTTTTAAGATATGTAAGAATATTACCGCATGAGCAGTCTAACCGGACTTCAAACCTGCGTCCAAAAACTGGTGAACAAGAATCTCAAGCTTGTCAATGTAGTCCAGATCATGCTCATCTGCCGGATCCTCCCATGCCAACAACAGGCCTTCAAATTGTGGGAGTTTGATCCGGCACAGCACCAAACCTTGCGCAAGCTCTTCGACACTACGTATGAAGATGCCTGGAAGGTACTGTTTAAGGGCGCCGAGGCCCCCGCATCTGCTACCGAAGATCGCGGATTCGGCTCGCGGTGTCAGGCCAGCGAGGTAAGCTATTCTACCCTTTTATGGGACTCTTGTTTTTCATAGTCTGACTCTATGTGGGATCTAAACTCCCTTACCTTTGACAGGACTGGCTGAAGACGTCCGGGCAGGTTAACTGTCCGGCTCCTTTGCCAGAAGATCCAGCGGACGCCCTCTTGACGGGGCTGCTGGTTCCGGCACCTCACGTGGTGCCGGAGAAGAAGGCCAAGAAGAAGGCCACGGGAACTCGAAGGAGTGCCCGGCGCCAGGTGTTGTCGGACTCATCATCCGACGATTCCGAGGCGGACTCCTCCCGTGAAGACGAGGAGGAGGAAAAAGAGGCCTCTCCCCCAGCGGGGGGAGAGAAGAAAAGGAAGGTCGCCCCAGCTGGGGGGCGGAGGGTCCAAGAAAGGAAGGACCCTTCCTCCGGACTTTTCCACCAACGCCGCCGACGACGAAGAGGAGTGGCCCTCGAGGGCCAAGCCCCTGGCGAGATCGTAAGTGTCCGGATTCCAGAATAACTCATGATTTTTCATTTGTCGCACAGTGTCTTTTAACACCGAATACAACCATGTAGCCAACCCAAGGACGAGCTCCCCGCTTCGTCGAGCGGCTCCCTGGATTCGTCGGATGTGAATAGCACTTCACTTCCGACCGCCTCCTCCCCTCGTAACGCAAACGACGCCGCGATGGAGTCCCAAAAGGGGCCCAACCAGGAGGAGGTGGTCCTGGAGGTGCCGCAAGGCGACCTCCCGGACTCCGGGCGCAAAGGGGGCAAAACCCCAGAGGGCTCTAAGTCCGGCACTGTGCTGGACTCCGTACCGGAACCTAAAGTGGTTCTGAAGTCCGGCAGGCGGCCCCTTTGTAAGAAGGGCAAGACTGTGACGCCGGTGGCCTCCGTCCAACCGGAGGCACCGGATAGCTTGCTGGAGGCGCTTAACGGCGCCTCCATCAACGAGGACCACCGCACTATCATGAGTGCGGTGATCCAGAAAGTTCAGTCCGCCAAGAGCGGGATGACTGAAGCCTGTACCAGCCTTCTAACAGGCTTTGAGGTAAGTTTTTAAGATATGTAATAATATTACCGCATAGACAGTAGCCCCTGATGCTTAGTTCGGTGTTCGGAAAGAAAAGCCGAGCTAAGGATCTAAAAAGATATATGCGGGAGTCTAACATAAATATGTCAATATGGGAATGCAGGCTGCGCTGCTGACCTCTGCCGCACTAACTGTGGAGGTCAATGCATTGAAGGAGAGCCTCGAGCGGTCCGAGAACGAGCTCGGCCTTGCCAAGAAGCAGCTCGAGGGCAAGGAAGGTAAGTAATACCTTATTAAAGTAATACCTTATAGAAAGGATTTGGTTGCAAAAAATGACAGGAATAACGTGAGTATTGCAGGGGCCACGAACGAGGTGGCGACCCTGAAGGAAGCGGTGTCCAAGGCCGAAAACAGTGCGGTCGTGGAGCGCACCGAGCGAGAGAAGCAGGAGGCGCGGGTGGCGGAGGTGCGGCAAGAGCTCCAGGCTCTCGTGGAAAAACACGAGAGTTTGGAGCATGACTCTAAGACTCGAGAGTTCGAGCTCGCCTTGGCTCTTGAGAGTGCCAAAGCCGCTAAGGCCGAAGCCCAGAAGGCCCTCCAGGAGAATTGAGGCGATAAAAAAGATAGCGGCGGGTAAGGCATTCTATATGCAAAGCAAGCATGTAAAAGTGAATTATCTGTTACTTACCCGAATCCGGAGCTCTCCAGGAGCGTTCGCAGATCTGCCCTGTAGTGTGTCCGATGCTGCCGCATTCTACCGAGCCGAGGAGGGGAGCTCGACGGAAAAGGTGTTTTGGTCTCAATATGCTGAGGCCGGACATCCGGTGCCCCTGAGCGACCAGCTGAAGCAGTTGGTCGAGCTCCACAAGGTGGACGAACAGGACATGAAGGGCCTCATAGTTCGGCTATGGCCTAAAGAAGCCATGCCTGGGAGCTACTTCGGTCTGGTGCGGTGGCTGGTGGATGCCTGTCCATGGATTGAAGTCATCAAGCACTCCATCTGCATTGAAGGTGCCCGTCGGGCCCTTGCCCGTGCTAAAGTGCACTGGGGCAAGATGGATGCCGAGAAGCTTGTGACGGACGCGCCACCGCCGGGCAAGGAGTATTGCAAGCCCGAGATTTACTATGAGGGTGTCCTGAAGGGTGCCCGCCTTATAGCGGGTGAATGCTCCAAAGATGTAATTTTTAGTAGACTCGCATTTGTTATCCTGTATGCTGAAAACTTTGTTCATATGCGCTAAGCAATGCTTGTTAATTTAAAACATTACCTTCTGTGCGGCCGTTTATCAAATTTGAGAGATGGCGAGTCATTGGCTTCAGCCCCCATGCCACGAGTGCTGGGGTGTTCGGGATAAACTTGAGCGCTCTTGTTCCCATTCTTGGGTCCTTCGAGGGAGGCGTTCAACATGACGAACGAGGCAACCGGACTATAATGCTTGAACACTCTCACTTAGCCATAGAATTCTATAATTTTAAATTTCGGCGAAGCCCCTGGTATTCGGAAGACCGAGTTCGGGGTGCTATCCATGCCTTGGCCGGACAATGCCGACTCCTCGCTCTAAGCGGCATGAGTCTTTAGGGACCCGAAAAACCTCTCGAACAGCGACCGGCTCTCGCCCTATCATGACGGTCAGTTTTAGCTTTCTCCACTGAGGTGCTCAACCCAGCTCAACCGGGGCACAATCGCAGTGGTTCTCCCAGCGCTACCTTAGCCGATATAGCGGAACGTAAGGTACCAAAACATGGGAGCCGGGCAAACCCAACTATTAACCCAAGACATGATTCGGAGCAGATGCATATAATGCTATAAATTCCGAGTGCCGCACTTGTGAAAGTGTTCGGACTTATCACACCATGTTTTGGGGTACTTAAGCCCCTGGTGTATTGACCGTACCAAGTTGTACGGATGCAACATGTCATAGATGAACATTTATGGAAAAAAAGGAATGCAATAATAAGCAGAAGCTATGTATTGCCTATTCAAAAGATACTGTAATGAAAGCAGAACGATACAAATAGTGCGATAAGCAAGGGATGGGACTATTGAACATGTCCCCCTCCAGGGGTAGGCTGCGGGATGGTATGTAAAACAGGTACACTACTCGTAATAGAGACCACCTGGACACTCGACGTAGCTTTTCTGCTTCCCTGGCTGTTGCATCGTGAGTTCGGCGATTCTACTGCCGGACAGGGCTTCTGGAAAATGGAGTCCTGAGAATAAGAAAAAAAAGAATGACATAATTGGGAGCCCCTGGTGCGGTTGAGCCGCACTCTGGGCATGCCGTGGTCAGCCCCCCCCCCTATGCCCATGGTATCTCTAGAGCGTAGTTATGTACGCGTGGTACTGGTTTCACGATTTCATGAGGGCTGGGGTTGGGGCCGCATTGCTACGCGTGCTCGGAACGTGCCAGGCGGTCTTGTTGTAGGTTGCTCCGGGCGCGCTTGACGGTGTCCGGACGTTTAGTAGTCGGACTCGAGAATTGCCTTAAGAGGATGCTTTGTACTTCCGCCGCGAGGGCCGTCGTATGCTCCTCCGTTCGGAGAGAGCGTTCGGTGTTTACATTGACCGTGATTACTCCTCGAGGGCCCAGCATCTTGAGCTTGAGGTATGCGTAGTGCGGCACCGCATTGAACTTTGCAAATGTGGTTCATCCGAGCAGTGCGTGATAGCCGCAGCGGAATGGGACTATGTCGAAGATTAATTCCTCGCTTCGGAAGTTATCCAGGGATCCGAAGACCACTTCAAGTGTAACTAAGCCTGTACAGTTGGCCTCTACACCTGGTATGATGCCTTTAAAGGTCGTTTTTGTGGGTTTAATCCTTGAGGGGTCTATGCCCATTTTGTGCACTGTATCCTGGTAAAGCAGGTTCAGGCTGCTGCCACCGTCCATCAGGACTCTAGTGAGGTGAAATCCGTCAATGATTGGGTCAAGAACCAATGTGGTGAATCCGCCGTGGCGGATGCTAGTGGGGTGGTCCCTTCAATCAAAAGTGATTGGGTAGGAGGACCACGAGTTGAACTTTGGGGCGACTGGCTCCATTGCGTATACGTCCCTTAGTGCACGCTTCCGCTCCCTTTTGGGTATGTGGGTTGCGTATATCATGTTCACCGTCCGCACTTGTGGGGGAAAGCCCTTCTGTCCTCTATTGTTCGGCGGTCGGGGCTCCTCCTCATCATCGCCATGCAGCCCCTTGTCGTTGTTTTCGGCATTTAACTTGCCTGCCTGCTTGAACACCCAACAATCCATGTTGGTGTGGTTGGCTGGTTTTTCAGGGGTGCCATGTATCTGGCACAAGCGATCGAGTATTCGGTCCAAATTGGACGGGCCCTGAGTATTTCCTTTGAACGGCTTTTTCCGCTGACCGGGTTTAGAGCCTCTGAATTCTGCATTGACTGCTGTATCTTCAGCATTATCGCCGTTAATGTGGTGCTTGTGCTTGTTGCGACGCGACCTGCCATTGCTGTCCTTGGTATCCGAACTACCAGGGTTTTTGGTCAGGTTGTTACTTCGAGCTAGCCAGCTGTCCTCTCCCGCGCAGAAGCGGGTCATGAGTGATGTGAGGGCTGCCATGGATTTCGGCTTTTCCTGTCCTAGGTGCCGGGCAAGCCACTCATCGCGGATGTTATGTTTGAAGGCTGCAAGGGCCTCTGCATCCGGACAGTCAACGATTTGATTTTTCTTGGTTAAGAACCATGTCCAGAATTGTCTGGCCAATTCATCTGGCTGCTGAATTATGTGGCTTAGGTCATCGGCGTCTGGTGGTCGCACATATGTGCCCTGGAAGTTATCAAGGAATGCGGCTTCCAGGTCTTCCCAACAACCAATTGATTCTACAGGCAAGCTGTTGAGCCAATGCCGAGCTGGTCCTTTAAGCTTGAGTGGGAGGTATTTGATGGCCTGTAGATCATCACCGCGGGCCATGTGGATGTGAAGGAGATAGTCCTCGATCCAAACCGCAGGATCTGTTGTGCCATCGTATGATTCAATGTTTACGGGTTTGAAACCCTCAGGGATTTGATGATCCATTACTTCGTCTGTGAAGCATAGTGGGTGTGCGCCGCCTCTGTATTGGGCTATATCACGACGCAGATCAAATGAGCTTTGTCTACTGTGTTCGGCCCGACCAGAATTGTTGTATCCGGTGTGACGGTTGTCATCACATGTCGTGGGGCGCCCACGCGATCCGTAGATCGATCTTATTTGCCTTGCCTTGTCCTCCAATATGTCTCGCAAGTCTGGCGCATTTCCCCGTGGCTTTGTACTTTTCGAGCGACACCGGGGTGCGGCTTTAGTGGAGGGCCTAGAGGCCTCTCTATCGCGGCCACGAGGTGGCCGGTCGGCCGCGTCATGCGCTGGTGATGTAGGTTTGGGTGCTTCCTCCTCTAATTGGGGTAGCAGCCTATGTTTTGGGTAGCTCTTGGAGGGGCGATCGAGTTTGTACTCTTCGGCTGCAAGGACTTCGGTCCATCTGTCAGCTAGCAAGTCTTGGTCAGCTCTAAGCTGCTGCTGCTTTTTCTTGAGGCTGCTTGCCGTGGCATAATCCTACGCTTGAAATGCTCTTGTTCGACGGGATCCTCGGGCACGACAAATTCGTCATCGTCGAGGCTTGCTTCATCTTTGGAGGGAGGCATATAATTAACGTCCTCTACCTCTCTGTCTGCCGCTCTACCATGAGGGCTGGCTTATCCCTCCTCCTGTGCTGAATCCTGCTGGAGGGGGTTGTCTTCGGCACTGTCCGGGGTATAATTATCTCACGTGCCGGAATCACCGTTTTTGCTATGGCGGGATTTGGAGCGGCGCCGCTGACGCCGGTGCTTGGGCTGTTTCTTGGAGAGGTCATCCTCCGTTGTTCCATTGCCATTCCCATCTTTTGGGATGTCCACCATGTATATGTCGTATGACAAGGTGGCCGTCCAGTGCCCTGTAGGCGCTGGATCTTGGTTGTCTCCTGCATCGTCGTCCATACTGTCGATGTCTTCGGAGTCGAAGTCGAGCATGTCGGTTAAATCATCGACAGTGGCTACAAAGTGGGTGGTTGGTGGGCGTTGAATTTCTTCGTCGTCTGCATCCCAACCTTCCCGACCATAGTTCGGCCAGGGCTCTCCTGATAAAGAGAGAGACTTTAGTGAATTCAGGATAATGCCAAAGGGCGAGTGCTGAAAGATGTCCGCGTCAGTGAACTCCATAACCGACGCCCAATCGGATTTGATTGGCAGGGGCGCGGGAGGTTCGGAGTCCGGAGAGGAGTCCAGCCCCTCGGAGTCACGGGCTTTGCAAAGGACAGGGATGGTGTTCGGCTCAATCGACGTAGAGATCGTAGCCCCCTAGGCGGTGTCCAGCCACTCGTCATTGATCGGTGAAGTCGGCTCCGAGCTAAGGGTCGGAGCGGACGCTGGCGCGGCCTCTAGGGCACTGTTCAATGGCAGAGCTAGATCATACCCATCGAGACAGTGCGGCGCGCTTGGCTGTGGCTCGAATCCGTCGAAGATCAAGTCTCCGCGGATGTCAGCCGTGTAGTTCAAACTCCCAAATCTGACCTGATGCCCAGGGGCGTAGCTTTCGATCTGCTCCGGATGGCCAAGTGAATTGGCCTGCAGTGCAAAGCCGCCGAATATGAAGATCTGTCCAGGGAGAAAAGTCTCACCCTGGACCGCGTCGTTGTTGATGATCGAAGGAGCCATCGGGCCTAAAGGTGATGACACAGAGGAACTCTCAGTGAAAGCACCAATGTCGGTGTCAAAACTGGCGGATTTCGGGTAGGGGGTCCCGAACTATGCGTCTAGGCGGATGGTAACAGGAGACAAGGGAAACGATGTTTTTACCCAGGTTCGGTCCCTCTCGATGGAGGTAAAACCCTACTCCTGCTTGATTAATATTGATGATATGGGTAGTACAAGAGTAGATCTACCACGAGATCAAAGAGGCTAAACCCTAGAAGCTATCCTATGGTATGATTGTTGTCCGTCCTACGGACTAAAACGCTCCAGTTTATATAGACACCGGAGAGGGCTAGGGTTACACAGAGTCGGTTACAATGGTAGGAGATCTACATATCTGTATCTCCAAGCTTTCCTTCCACGCCAAGGAAAGTCCCATCCGGACACGGGACGAAGTCTTCAATCTTGTATCTTCATAGTCCAGGAGTCCGGCCAACGGTGATAGTTCGGCTATCCGGACACCCCCTAATCCAGGACTCCCTCACCCGACAACAACCACAACATCATCGGTACCAAATGGGTGTTTCGCAACAAGCAAGATGAAGATGGGCAAGTGGTTCGCAAGAAATCACGTCTCGTCGCCCAAGGCTACACTCAAAGTCAAAGGTATGTACTATGGTGAGACTTATGCTCCCATTGCTAGACTTGAGTCCATTCGCATCTTACTTGCCTATCCTAATCACCATGATATCACCTTGTACCAAATGGACATTAAAAGTGCTTTTCTAAATGGTGAAATAGAGGAGGAAGTTTATGTTAAGCAACCTCCCGGCTTTGTTAATCCTAAGAAACGTAATCATGTTTACAAACTTCACAAAGCTCTTTATGGTCTTAAACAAGCTCCTAGAGCATGGTATAAATGCTTGACCAAGTTCCTTATTGAAAAAGGCTTTGAAATTGGAAAAATTGATTCTACTCTTTTTACTAAAAGGGTTAATGGAGAACTATTTGTGTGCCAATCTATGTTGATGATATTATATTTGGTTCAACTAACCCTCACTTTAGTGAAAAGTTTGGAAGGCTAATGTCGGAGAAGTTTGAGATGTCGATGATGAGTGAACTGAAATTCTTTCTCGGTTTGCAAATCAAGCAAACTAAGGAAGGTACCTTTGTCTCTCAAACAAAGTACACCAAGGACTTATTCAAGAAGTTCAATATGCAAGAATGCAAAGGTATGACTACACCCATGCCTACTAGTGGACATCTTGATTTGACCAAAGATGGTGAACCGGTTGATCAAAAGGTTTATCGCTCTATGATTGGTTCATTGTTATATCTATGTGCTTCACATCCCGATATTATGCTAAGTGTGTGCATGTGTGCACGATATCAAGCCGCCCCTAAAGAATGTCATCTTAAGGCCGTGAAAAGGATAGTGAGATACTTAATCCATGCACCAAATTTTGGCATTTGGTATCCAAAGAGGGCCTCTTTTAATCTTGTTGGCTACTCCGACTCGGAATATGCCGGTGACAAGGTTGATAGAAAGTCCACTTCGGGTACTTGTCAATTTCTTGGTAGATCTCTTGTGTCTTGGTCTTCCAAGAAACAAAACTCGGTATCCCTATCCACCGCCGAAGCGGAATACATTGCTGCTGGTTCATGTTGTGCTCAATTACTTTGGATGACCCAAACTCTTAAAGATTATGGGATATATTTGAAACATGTTCCGTTACTTTGTGACAATGAATGTGCTATCAAGATTGCTCACAATCCCGTGCAACATTCTCGAACTAAGCATATTGAAGTTCATCATCATTTCATTCGAGATCATGTTGCCAAAGGGGACATTAATCTTAAGCATGTTTGCACTGATAAGCAATTGGCGGATATTTTCACTAAACCACTTGATGAGAAAGTTTTTTGCAGGTTAAGAGGTGAATTGAACATCATTGATGCTTCAAACTTGGAGTAGGAATTCCATTTGATACATGCAATACATGAGCCTATGACTAATCCTTGATATTTCTCTTATGATGATAATCTTATGTCTTGGATATATTTGCACCTTGCATGTTATCTAACCCATGTAGGTACTTGGATGAACCTAAATCTATGAGATTGCAACTCACTCACATCTTGAGCAATCTTTACATCACCAAGTATCTACACAACGGTGGTTGAAGACAAGGAAGCACGGAACCATTCAAACATATCCTTTGACAAATTTGTTATTGTTTATCATGATTGTCATTTTGGGTACACAAGTGCTCTTCCTTGCAAAAACTAACCCATGTAGGTAGATGAACTCAAATTCCAGGTGGTGCTCCCAACTCTTGATGAGCTACATCAACCTTGAGCAACCCACATAAGTTCATCTACTTGATCATGATCAATACCACCACCCAAGGTATGTTATTCCATCTTAGAGAAGCTTTACTCCAAGTCATGAGTTAAAGCAACTCGACAAGATGTGAATACATCAAGATGCTTAAACGAAGAATGGTAACCCCATTTTGAGCTTAAACGATGAGTATGACCTATGTCAAGTGATCTCACTTGACTCCTAAGTCAATATACTCTAACATAGGTGACCTTTGTCGCCAACCAATTCTAGATGAAGTTCTCTTGAGTTCCTTTTTGTGCTCTTGCATTTGTCTCATGCATATTTGTTACTCCTTTCAAAAAAAACTTCATCTAGATTTCTTTTATGTTTCTTCTCTTTTATCTTCTGTTCTGCATTCCCTGCATCCAATTCATTGCAAATCTTTTAGTTAATTCCTTGCAAATCCTTGTGAGATCTTACTTGTCTAGTGAGCCAAGGTGACAAGTGTTTTCTCTGTGATGAACTCGGTCACACCGGTCCATTGCCTTCGGTCCAACCGAAACCTCTTGGTGCAACCGAAGCATAAAACTCAGTGCCACCGATTTCACAACAGGAAAGAGAGCTTGCCACTTGTTTCTACATTCTTTTTGATCCAGCTCCATTCAATGAATCTTGTCCTCTACCAGCATCATATTCAAGTTGCTGCTTCATTCTGTGACTCAAGGACCATACCCATCGTGAAAAAATCCAGAAGAACCCTTCTTGGAAGTTGATGTCAAAGGGGGAGAAAGAGATCACATCAAAGCTTAATCATATCTATAGGGGGAGAGAATACTCAAGGGGAGAAAGAGTAATCATCAAGGACCCCAGATGCTTGGTGTTCAAGAGGAGAGAACTCACATGTCTTTAAGAGGGGAAAGACATGTTCATATCTGGTTGCATTAGCTCTGTTTTCTTTCTTTGAGCTCTGATTTTCTGTTCCCTATCTTCTCCCAGTATCCTATGCTAGCCAGGGGGAGCAAGACATCTAAGGGAAGGAAATCCTTGAATTCATTGCAAATCTTTACCTTTGGGGACATGTATATGTTCAATGTGGTACTTAGTACTCACTCTACATGTCATCCCGGTCTTGGTTCTCTTGTGGTTTCTTTTGTTTGCTCCGACCAGTAGGTGTATCTGTGTTATCTAACCTTGTTTACGTAGGTTCATTCCATCCTAAAGCCAACTCAAGACCACAAGGTAAGCATATGCATCACAGTCATGTGTATGAGGAATTCTTGCTGATGTACATACTGTTTGCAAGAAGGACTCATGGGCATGAAGGTACATTTCTCATATTCACATCTTTTGCTCTAATGCATATAGCCAAGGTACATGTAACACATTGCTTACTCTGTCATGCTTATGCATTCACATGCTCCTATATTCCATATTCACATGATTGCATATATGTAGGGGGAGCCTATGCATGTTACATGTCTTTCCAAAGCTTTACTTGTTATTCTCTATTTCTTTATCTAAAGCTTTGATGTATGTTGCCATCAATTACCAAAAAGGGGGAGATTGAAAGCACAAGTGCTCCCTGGGTGATTTTGGTAATTAATGTCAACATATCTCTTGTTGGACTAACACTTTTACCTAGTATGTTTCAGATAAGTTCAACAATGAAGTGGCATGGACTAGAGGATGTGGAACCCCTTCAAGATGCTAAGGACAAAGGATTGACTCAAGCTCCAAGAACAAGACTCTACATTTTCTATTTTAGTGATCCAAGATCACATTGAGTCTATAGGAAAAGCCAATACTATCAAGAAGGGATGAGGTGTTGCTTAATGGCTTGCTTGCTCAAAGTGCTTAGTGATATGCTCCAAAGTCCTCAACTACCTTCTCACATCCACATATGACCCAAACCAAAAGTCCAACTCGGCCCTACCGATTCTTTCTATCCGGCGCCACCGAGTTCAGTTTTCATAGCCACTGCCACAAACCCTAGGCAAATCGGTCTCACCGATAGGGATCTCGGTCTCACCGAGATGGGATTGTAATCTCTCTGTGTATGTCCATTACCAAAATTGGTCCTACCGAGTTTGTGTAATCGGTCCTACCGAGATTACAATGCAAACTCTCTGTTCCTCTTCGTAACATTTCGGTCTTACCGAGATGAGTGAATCGGTCCCACCGAGTTTTCCTGACCAACCCTCTGTGTGTCCATTACCAAAATCGGTCTCACTGAGTTTGTGTAATCGGTCTCACCGAGATTAAGTTATGCCCTAACCCTAATAATATCGGTCCTACCGAGTTGCATGTTGGTCCCACCAAAAATCCTAACGGTCACATGATTTGCTAAATCGGTCCGACCGAGTTTAACGATTCGGTCCCACCGAGATTGGTAAGTTGTGTGTAACGGTTAGATTTTGTGTGGACGCTATATATACCCATCCACCCACTCTTCATTTGTGGAGAGAGCCATCAAAACGTGCCTATACTTCCAGCATTCATTTTCTGAGAGAGAACCACCTACTCATGTGTTGAGACCAAGATATTCCATTCCTACCATATTCCACTCAGGTCCGACTACAAATGGCCCATCAGATTTATGGGCCGTCAACAGGCTGAAAGACACACCAGGCCGGAAATTAGCCCAACATTTAAATGGGTTGCTAAAAGGCCGAAAGATGTACATCCTGAAAATTGGCCCATCCATTGAATGGGTCGTTAACATGCCGAAATCTCATCGGGCCGATATTGAGCCCAAATATATAGCAGGCTGTTAACGGGCTTGAACGGACGATGGGCTGCAATGGTGTCAAATCTTTAACAGGCCGTTGTTGGGCCGAATTGCCACATCTCTTATGGGCCGTGGGCTTAAATGGACCTGACACAAGTAGGCCTTATATGGGCCGGCCTGCTAATTTTTACTTGGCCGGTCTTTTTCACCGGAATGGGCCACTGTTGGGTCGTGCCATGTGTCGACCTATCATAGGTGCCTCCTGCCCAATAAGTGGATGACATCTGTCCCAACGGTGAGGCAACACGTGTTTCCTGCGGCCAATGATGATTTTACACGTGGAAAATCCCCATTGGTCTGGGCTGTTAACGGGTTATCGGATCCAAAACCGTACTCGATAGCTTAACAGCGTTCCGTTATGCTGGATGCCACGTGTCGGTCACCCTTGACGAAAGCACTTCTGTGACGCACGATTTATCGTCATGGAAGTGGACACTTCCTTGATGATAATTTTGGTAATGTCATGGAACACTTCTACGACAACACAGGTATGACTAACTTGATTCTATCATAAAATCATCATGGATGTACATGCATGACAAAAAACGCGACCTACTATGACAAACACGTATCATCACGGAAGTGTATTTTTTTGTAGTGCGCACATGGCTAAGAAACAACGGTTGTGCTTTGGGGTGCCCCATGCCCCCGTATATAAAGGAGGAGAGGGGAGCAGGCTGGCCCTAGGGGGCGTGCCAAGTGGGAGGGGTCCTACTAGGACTCCCAGTCCTAGTCGCCCCCTTCCTTTCCAACGGAGGGGGAAAGAGGGAAGTGAAGGGAGAGAGAGGGATAAGGAAAGGGGGGCGCTCCCCCTCCCCTTTGTCCAATTCGGACTCCACATGGGGGGCGCCACCTCCTGCGGCCTGCCTCTCCTCTTCACTATGCCCCATGAAGCCCATTACTTCCCCCCGCGGGGGGGGGGAGGGGGGGTTCCGTTAACCCCTCGGTACTCCGAAAAATACCCGAACCATTCCGGAACCATTCCGGTGTCTGAATATAACCTGCCAATATATCAATCTTTTGAAGGAAATATGCCCTAGAGGCAATAATAAAGTTATTATTTATTTCCTTAAATCATGATAAATGTTTATTATTCATGCTAGAATTGTATTAACCAGAAACTTAGTACATGTGTGAATACATAGACAAAACATATAGTCCCTAGTATGCCTCTACTTGACTAGCTTGTTAATCAAAGATGGTTATGTTTCCTAACCATAGACATGTGTTGTCGTTTGATGAACGGGATCACATCATTAGGAGAATGATGTGATGGACATGACCCATCCGTTAGCTTAGCATTATGATCATGTTAGTTTCATTGCTACTACTTTCTTCATGACTTATACAAGTTCCTCAGACTATGAGATTATGCAACTCCCGAATACCTGAGGTGTCGGATTTCGGGTTCCGGCAGACCCTCAAGGTTCGAACACTGGGGTGCGCGCAGTGATCACACCTCCAGCCTACCCATGTCTCACCGCCTCGCCAGGATCTAAAACTACACGAAGAACAACACAAGGGACACGAGGTTTATACTAGTTCAGGCCACCATTGTGGTGTTATACCCTACTCCAGTTTGTGGTGTGGTGGATTGCCTCTGGGGCTGACGAAGAACAGTACAAGGGAAGAATAGCCTCGTGAGGGTCTGTTCTTGGCTGGGGCGATGAACTGCTAGGGGAGTTCAGTCGCCTCTCTTTCTCTCTCTCTATGTCTCAGATGTGGATCCGATCCCCCATACCCTGTGGGTGGCTAGTCCTATTTATAGGCGAAGGCCCTAGGCCTCTTCCCAAATATCGAGCGGGAAGGGCGCCAATAATTGGCCATTTTGAAGGGGAACATCTAGTACACTTATCCTGACTAAAGTTGGTCCTCGCCTGCCAAAGACCCTGACGATGACGCCGGCTTGGGCTCCACGATGACCTTCGTCCTGCCGTCCTGCTGGTCTTGGTCTTGTTGCACTGAAATGGTTGCCTTTGCTTGATACCCTCGCCTACGCTTGCCCCCTTTGCACTAAAGAGGAAACAAGGACTCTGTGCAGGCCGGCGCCCGCCTAGCACCCGCCTGGCCTTGGTCGTCATGGCTTGCGTCACAGGCACCTCGTGAGGTACCCCGCCTTGATCTCTCTGCCTCCTCACGAGCCAGCCTGACGAGGCCGTGCCCGAGGAAGCCTCCTGTCATCCGCCCCGCGAGGCTTGGCCCCTCGTGATGGTCTTGAGCATATGTTGGTGAAGATGGGCCGTACTGGGCCACTCCTGGAGCCACTCCGCACGCCGCAGGCAGGCAAGTCTGGGTACCCCCGTTCCCAGAACACCGACTGTAGCCCCCGGGCCCAAGGCGCGCCGAACTTGGCTTAGCAGAGAAGCGAAGGGGCAAGTGCGAAGCGCCACGGGCCCCAATAGCCTATGACCTTGGGCGCCGCGTGGCGGTTGATTGGACGTGGACATCCTGGCTCCCCCACGACGCCTCGGCAACTACACAAATTGACAAGTCCCTGCATGCAAAACGGGTCATGATTACCTGCGATCGTGGAGGCCGATGGTTGGCCTCCTTCGGCTATATGTACGGAACGGCACGAGCCCTTCCAGTTCACCCCTTCTTGCTACTCCCCTTCTTCCTCTTCGTCCTTGCTCCTTCCTGCGCCAATGGCACCGATCCGTCGGCTTTCTGCCAAAGAGAAGGGGAAGGCCCCCGGAGAGGGTCCCGTCTCGCTTCCTCTGAAGAAAAGGCTCGTCTCTTGCCATGGGGAAGGGGGTGCTTGGCAGGAGGTGTCGAGGCCGTGGTTTGAGCGGCCGCCGCCTGGATTCCCATTGCCCCTATACGCTCGGATCAAGGATCCTGAAGGCGCAGGCACCGAGCGGCACCGCCAGGGCGCCGTCGCCGCCGGTGGATCACGGCAGTGTGCGTCGTTCCTCCTGGAGTTCACGCTATGGGTTCTTCTCGCGAGCTCGTGCCTGCGCCTTCGAGATCCCGCCGAGGGGGCCTATCGAGCTTTGGCTGCAGCATGCTGACTGTAGTTCCCCTCCGACCGAAGCGGAGGTCGAGGTCGTAGCTCCGGGAAGGATCTAACTGACTCGTGGCTGGGGCGAGATCGCCCGGGTCGGCAGGACGGGTGGCACCCTCGCAATCTACCTCGAGTACGACGGCGCCTCCCTGATGTTCTTCAAGGTCTTCGACGCGGAGGGACGCCGGCTGGAGTGCTGCCCTGAGAGAGGCGGCCGGGCCCCTGCTGTGGCGAGTACTAGGCTCGCCGATCGCTTCCCCAGCAGCTCCTCAGGCAGCGGAGGCGTCGAAGGATCCAGCGACTCCGCCGAGCTCTTCACGACCCCGGAGACGAGCGACGACAGCTACGAGCCCCCGAGCTTGCGTCACTCTCGGAGCAGGGCGGGCTCGTCAGGCCGCCGTCACCACTGATCTGTATGGGGTTGGCACCGGTGACTGACGGCCCACTGTTGATGATGGCGTCTCTTGCGGAGGCGCGTGTAGTTAGCACTCTTTAGGATTTGCTCCTTTTGTTCCCTGCGAGGAATCGAAGAACACACCCCGTGGGGGTTGGTAAGGTGCTTGTAGTTCCATTTGTTAATATGATCCTTATCATGAAGCTGTGAGGGGTGCTCGTCCCATCTTAGCTTAGTCCCTCCTTTCGAACCTCGCGAGGACTTGACGCTCTGTGCTGGCAGGTCCCGGTCCCAAGGCAGGCTTCAGCCGTCACTGGTATGCCAGGTCACGATGCCATGGTCAAGGCCAGGAGGTGAGCGGCCCGGGGTCCAGTAAGAGCCCCTGAGTCGTGATGCTCAGGAGGTCCCCTTTAGCGCTCAAGCAGCCATCGCTCGGTGAGAAAGGAGTGCGACATCGCCAAAACGCAACTGCATTGGGTGCGAGGTCGGTGCTACGATAGCTAGTGTTTCCGGAGGATGACTTATCTTGGGGGTCAGAAACCACTCCTTGGCACGGTGCCGGGCCCATGCATTGACAGCCGAGGAGTCGCCTGGAGAGGTCCCCACGTGCCTCTTCCCTCTCGCCTTTGCTCCCCCTCGTGCTCTATGTCCTCAGGTCCCGGCCCTCGAGCGGGCTCAGCCGTCTATGGTATGCCAGGTCGCGATGCCGTGGACAAGGCCAGAGGGTGAGGGCTGGAGAGCCAGTAAGAGCCCATGAGTCGCGATGCTTAGGTACCCCCCCTTTAACGTGCAAGTGGTTCGCGTGGACGAGAGCGAAGGAGACGCTGCGGAGGCCTCGCCCGACGCTGCTCCTTGAAGCGATCCTGCGAGTTCATCATGAGAAAAGCGAGGGTTTGCCGTTACAATTGCCGGCAAGCTGCTGGTTTCTCTAGGAAGGTGACGAGGCACTGAAGGTTTGGTGAGGTGGTGCTCTGCAGGGTTGCCGCAGCTAGAGCTCAGCCATCCAGGTTTATCAACATTGCAGGGACGGATCCATGCGCAAGCGTCGTGCCGTGAGGGAGCAGCTCCGTCAGTTGGTGTCAATCGAGCAGGCGATTAGGTCAAGCACGTTAATCATGAAGGAGCAAATCCATTTAGATAGACGCAAAAAAAGAAGATCACCACTGGGTCGGGCCCGAGCGACTTTGGGGATGATGCAGCCCGAGGGGCGCCCCCGATAAAGTAAGCTGAAAACATGAACTAAAGGGATACATGCCGCAGGGACGGACCCACGCGGCCTGGGAATGATGCAGCCCTGGGGGGCGCTCCCAGCTGAAAATGAAACTCGAAGGATGTCACTTGATGATGCTGAAGATGTAGGGATGCTGAAGATGTAGGGATGCTGAAGTAGTGGACGGCGTGCGCTGCGGGAGACGATCTTCATGAGCCCCCAGGCCCAGGGGCCTCGGGAGGCTCCGGAGGCGCTGGCGGCTCCTCGCGGACCATCTCCATCTCCGCCAGGACTGCTGAGTGCCTAACCGCCTGAGCCTCCAAGATGTTCCTCATGAGGCGCTGAGGCACAGCAGCCGCGTTTGGCAGGCCGTAAGGCATGCGAACATAGCTATGGGGTGGACCTTTGCAGCGTCCCACGCGTGAGGGCCAGAGGCGCTCCTGAGAGGCGGCTCGGTTGAGTCCTGGTATGTCGATGCAGAGGCGCAGCCCGCCATCCTCGCTTGGATGGGGAGCTACGGCGGGTAAGCGGCGGCTGCCACTCATGACTCTTGACTCTTGCAGCTCTTGAACGATCTCGCTGATGAACTCGTGAGGGTTTGGCCCTCCTTGCCTTGCTCCTTCTTGAGGGAAACGTGCTTTGAAGAACGCCTCCAAGTGGTGCCCGAGCGCCTCCCTCATGATCCTAGCAAAGTCGATGGCCCTCCAGGAGAGAGCCCCCGAGCCTTGCTCGAGGAGGGCGCCGGGCATGCCTTCCTATGCGATAGAAGGAGGCGCCCCCTGAACAGGCGCGGACCCTGAGGGGCCTGCCTCCCGAGGGGTCGGGCCAGGTGATGTCTTCTTATTCTTAGGAGCATCCTCGGGAGGCCTCCCGTTCCTGTGATCTGGGTCTTCAATTGATGCGGCTTGGAAAGCACGTTCCAGAGAACACACAGCGTCTCTCTCTTCATAGGGCACTGTGATGACCCCACCGCTTCCTGGCATCTTGAGGACATTGTAGCCGTGATGGGTCACGAACATGAACTTGGCCAGGGCTGGGTACCCGAGGATGGCATTGTACGGCAGGCGGATGTGAGTGACATTGAAGTCAATGAGCTTGATGTGGTAGTTGTCGTGCTTCCCAAAGGTAACAGGAAGGCGGACCAGCCCTATCAGAACCGTGGAACCATCAGTGACTCCTGAGAAAGGCTTGGTTGGCTGCAGCTGATTGTATGGCACTTGGAGATTGTTGAACGTCTCGACGGATAGGACATTGAGCCCTGCTCCACCATCGATGAGGGTCCTGGTGACTTGCACATTGCTGATGATTGGGGAATGAAGCATCGGGAGGACTCCTGCTGTGGCCGCGCACTTGAGCTGATCCGTTGAGTTGAACGTGATAGCGCACGCTGACCACCTGAGAGGGTGTGTGGCCTCAAGCTTGGGGAGGACTGCATTCACTTCGCGAGCAAACTGCTTGAAGATGTGTTGAGAAGTCAGGGCTTGTGCGCCGCCCAAGATGCAAGTGATTACGCGTGGCTCCTGGAAGCCTCCATCCCCCTCGTCCTGGTGATGGTCTCAATTCCTCCTCGGTTGTGGTGGCAGAGGAGGGAGGCCCGTGTTGCCTTGTGGGCGATCCTCGCGAGGCTGATCACTCCAAGCCCCCTCGTGAGGTGGGTCCCTCCAACCTCCCTCACGAGGCTGGTCCTGCCAGTGGTCCTCGCGAGGTCGGTCACGCCACCCTTAGCGAGGGCCACGGTCTTCCCATCATCCTCCACCACTCCCTCCTCCTCGGCCATAGCCCCTGTCACTGCGCTCGGGGCATCGACCGGCACGCACATCTCGCACGTCCCCGAGCTCTTGGCATTCGTTGGTGTTGTGGGTGTGGAGGTCGTGGTACACGCAGTACCGGCTGCGCTTGGATGACTCAGGTTGATCCCTGCCTCGCTTGGTGTCCGACTCTGCCGCAAGCACGGCAGCCCCCTTGCGCTTCACGTCCTTGGCCTTGGGCTTCTTCTCTTCTGGGTCGGCAGCTGGCAGCTCAAGGAGGGAAAGGCGCCCCTCCTCAGCCCTAGCGCACTTGGTCGCCAGATTGAACAGCTCCAGGGAGGTGCACAGGTCCTCATCAATCGCGAGCTCCTCCTTCATCTTGACGTCACACACGCTGTCAGAGAAGGCTGAGATGATGGCCTCCTCAGACACCTTGGGGATCTTAAGGCAAGCACTGTTGAAGCGCTGGATGAACTTCTGCAGGGTCTCTCCCGACTGCTGCTTGATGCGGCGCAAGTCGCTCTTGGCTGGGGGTCAGTCACGGGTGCCTTGGAAGTTGGCGATGAATCGGGTGCACATCTCATCCCAAGAGGATACCGTGCCAGGAGCCAGGTTTAGGAGCCAGGTGCGGGCGCCGTCCTTGAGCGCCATGGGGAACCAGTTCGCCATGACCTTCCCGTCCCCGTTGGCGGCTTCGATGCCCAGTCGTAGAGCTGGAGGAACTCAGCAGGGTCAGCCGTGCCAACGTAGCGCGGGGGCAGGTCTGGCTTGAACTTGCCCGGCCAGGCCACACTGCACACCTCGACGGAGAAGGCACGGCAGCCTGCAGTGGCCGCGGGAGCCCTTTGGTGATGGAGAGCTTGATCTTGCGGGTCTCTGTGCGCTGCAGCCAGGTGCAGCGCGGGGTCTTGATGCACTGGAGCAGGAGCGCGTTCGTGCCGAGCTAGTGCGGGGAGCACACGGGCAGCCTCCTGGGGACGAGGGATCTCTTGGCAGCTCTTCTCTTGCTGTGCTGGTGCCGGACGGAGTGGGTTCCGCCCTGGGGCCATGCGCCTTGGGGCCAAGGCGCCTTCTTGAGGGGGAGGCGGCTGAGGTGCCTTCTTGAGGGGGAGGCGGCTGAGGCACCCCCGGAGCTTTGTCGCTCGCGCATGGCGGGGCGCGGTGCAGTGAGAGGGATGGTGTGGGGGAGCCCCCAGCGGCGCTGACAAGCTCGGTGATGCGGGCGAGCTACTCGTCGTAGAGGTCGTCGACGAGATGGTAGTGCAGGAGCTCCCGCACCAGGAGCAGTGCGGCGTGCGCGTCTGTAGGAGCGCGATGGGCGTGGGACGAGGAGCCGACCGGAGTCAACGACGGGGTGGCGGTGCGGCCTTCCCGCCGCACTAAAGGATGCAGGGACGATGCCTGCTGCTCGTTCCCCGCCGGGCCGGTGGCAGCGTTGACGGCAGGCGACGGGGAACGGCGGGGGTGCCCGACGAGGGTCGTCTGGGCGATGCCAGTGGCGAGAGCGGCCCGGCGCTCGGCGCGGGCTCGACGAGCATCTGACATGGATGCGACGGGCGGCAAAACACGAGGCGGCGGAAGGCGGATTCCGGTGCACCCCTACCTGGCGCACCAAATGTCAGATTTAGGGTTGCGGCAGACCCTCAAGGTTCGAACACTAGGGTGCGCGCGGAGATCACACCTCCAGCCTACCCATGTCTCACCGCCTCGCCAGGATCTAAAACTACACGAAGAACAACACAAGGGACACGAGGTTTATACTGGTTCAGGCCACCATTGTGGTGTAATACCCTACTCCAGTTTGTGGTGTGGTGGATTGCCTCTGGGGTTGACGAAGACCAGTAGAAGGGAAGAACAGCCTCGCGAGGGGACTGTTCTTGGCTGGGGCGATGAACTGCTAGGGGAGTTCAGTCACCTCTCTTTCTCTCTCTCTCTCTCTCTCTCTCTATGTCTCACATGTGGATCCGATCCCCCCTACCCTGTGGGTGGCTAGTCCTATTTATAGGCGAAGGCCCCGGGCCTCTTCCCAAATATCGAGCGGGAAGGGCGCCAACAATTGGCCATTTTGAAGGGGAACATCTAGTACACTTATCCTGACTAAAGTTGGTCCTCGCCTGCCAAAGACCCTGACGATGACACTCGCTTGGGCTCCACGATGACCTTAGTCCTGCCGTCCTGCTGGTCTTGGTCTTGTTGCACTGAAATGGTTGCCTTTGCTTGATACCCTCGCCTGCGCTTTCCCCCTTTGCACCAAAGAGGAAACAAGGACGCTGCGCAGGCCGGCGCCCGCATGGCCTTGGTCCTCATGGCTTGCGTCACGTGCACCTCATGAGGTACCCCGCCTTGATCTCTCCGCCTCCTCACAAGCCAGCCTGACGAGGTCGTGCCCGAGGAAGCCTCCTGTCGTCCGCCCTGCGAGGCTTGGCCCCTCGCGAGGGTCTTGAGCATATGTTGATGAAGATGGGCCATACTGGGCCACTCCTGGAGCCACGCCGCAGGCCGCATGCAGGCAAGTCTAGGTACCTCCGTTCCCAGAACACCGACAAGAGGAACACTTTGTGTGCTACCAAACGTCACAACGTAAAAGGGTGATTATAAAGGTGCTCTACAGGTGTCTCTGAAGGTGTTTGTTGGGTTGGCATATATCGAGATTAGGATTTGTCACTCCGTATTTCGGAGAGGTATCTCTGGGCCCTCTCGCTAAAACTCATCACTATAAGCCTTGCAAGCATTGTAACTAATGAGTTAGTTCCTGGATGAAGTATTACGAAACGAGTAAAGAGACTTTCCGGTAACGAGATTGAACTAGGTATGATAATACCGACGATTGAATCTTGGGGAAGTAACATACCGATGAAAAAGGGAACAACGTACGTTGTTATGTGGTTTGACTGGTAAAGATCTTCGTAGAATATGTAGGAACCAATATGAGCATACAGGTTCCGCTATTGGTTATTGACCGGAGACGTGTCTCGGTCATGTCTACATAGTTCTCGAACCCGTAGGGTCCGTACGCTTAACGTTCAATGACAATTTATATTACGAGTTTATGTGATTTGATGACCAAAGGTTGTTCGGAGTCCCGGATGAGATCACGGACATGACGAGGAGTCTCGAAATGGTCGAGACATAAATATTGTTATATTCGAAGGTTATATCCGGACACCGGAAGGGTTCCGAAGTGTATCAGATATTTTTCGGAGTACCGGGAGGTTATAGGACCCCCTCCGCCGGGGAGTCAATGGGCCTTAATGGGCCCTAGTGGAGATAGGAGGCAGCGGGCAAGTGGTGGGGCGCGCCCCCCTTAGGCCCAAACCGAATTGGTTTACGGTTTGCCCGCCCCCCTTTCCTTCTTCTCTCCTCCTCCTTCCTCCTTCTCCTAATAGGAATAGGAAAAGGGGGGGCCATACCTACTTGGAGTAGGACTCCCCCCCTTGGGCACGCCACCCCTTGGCAGGCCTCCTCCTCCCTCCCTCCTTTATATACGTGGGAGGGGGGCACCCCATAGGCACACAAGTTGATCAAGTTGATCTTTTAGCCGTGTGCGGTGCCCCCTCCACAGATTTCCACCTCGGTCATATTGTCGTAGTGCTTAGGCGAAGCCCTGCACCGGTAACTTCATCATCACCATCACCATGTCGTCGTGCTGACAAAACTCTCCCTTGACCTCAGCTGGATCTAGAGTTCATGGGACGTCACCGAGCTGAACGTGTGCAGATCGCGGAGGTATCGTACTTTCGGTACTAGGATCGGCCGGATCGTGAAGACGTACGACTACATCAACCGCGTTGTCATAACGCTTCCGCTTTTGGTCTATGAGGGTACGTGGACACACTCTCCCCTCTTGTTGCTATGCATCTCCTAGATAGATCTTGCGTGATCGTAGGATTTTTTTGAAATTACCGCGTTCCCCAACATCTTTACCTCTCGACCATATCGAGACTCCTCGTCATGTCCGTGATCTCATCCCGGACTCCGAACAATCTTTGGTCACCAAAACACATAACTCATATAATACATGTCGTCATCGAACGTTAAGCGTGCGGACCCTGCGGGTTCGAGAACTATGTAGACATGATCGAGACACCTCTCCAGTCAATAACCAATAGCGGAACCTGGATGCTCATATTGGTTCCCACATACTCTACAAAGATCTTTATCGGTCGAACATCAGTGTCAACATACGTTATTCCCTTTGTCATCGGTATGTAACTTGCCCAAGATTCGATCATTGGTATCTTTATACCTAGCTCAATCTTGTTACCGGCAAGTCTCTTTACTTGTTCCGTAATGCATCATCCTGCAACTAACTCATTAGTCACATTGCTTCCAAAGCTTTATATGATGTGTGCTACCTCTTGAGCACTGCGTTGGTTTTCCCTTGAAGAGGAAAGGATGATGCAGCAAAGTAGCGTAAGTATTTCCCACAGTTTTTTAGAACCAAGGTATCAATCCAGTAGGAGGCTCCTCAAAAGTCCCTCGTACCTACAAAAACAAACAAGAACCTCGCAACCAACGTGATAAAGGGGTTGTCAATCCCTTCACGATAACTTGCAAAAGTGAGATCTGATAGAGATAATAAGATAAGATAAATATTTTTGGTATTTTTATAATATAGATTGGAAAGTAAAGATGTAAATAAAAGATAGATGGGAAACTTATATGATAAAAGCTCGACCAGGGGGCATAGGTTTCACTAGTGGCTTCTCTCAAGATAGCATAAGTATTACGGTGGGTGAACAAATTACTATCGAGCAATTGATAGAAAAGTGCATAGTTATGAGATTATCTAGGCATGATCATGTATATAGGCATCACGCCTGCGACAAGTAGATCAAAACGATTCTGCATCTACTACTATTACTCCACACATCGACCGACTCCTGCCTGCATCTAGAGTATTAAGTTCATAAGAACAACGTAGCGCATTAAGAAAGATGACATGATGTAGAGGGGTAAAATCAAGCAATATGATATAAACCCCATCTTTTTATCCTCGATGGCAACAATATAATACGTGCCTTGTTGCCCCTGCTGTCACTGGGAAAGGACACCGCAAGATTGAACCCAAAGCTAAGCACTTTTCCCATTGCAAGAAAGATCAATCTAGTAGGCCAAACCAAACTGATAATTCGAAGAGACTTGCAAAGATAACCAATCATACATAAAAGAATTCAGAGGAGATTCAAATATTTCTCATAGATAAACTTGATCATAAACCCACAATTCATCGGATCTCGACAAACACACCGCAAAAAGAGTTACATCAAATAGTTCTCCAAGAAGATCGAGGAGAACTTTGTATTGAGATTCAAAGAGAGAGAAGCAGCCATCTAGCTAATAACTATGGACCCGAAGGTCTATGGTAAACTACTCACAACTCATTGGAGAGGCCTTTGAGATGATATAGAGGCCCTCCATGGTCGATTCCCCCTCCGGCGGAGCGCCGGCGAAGGCTCCAAGATGGGATCTCACGGATACAGAAGGTTGCGGCGGTGGAAATAGTTTTTTCGTGGTGCTCCCAGATGTTCTCGGGGTACGTGGATATATATAGGAGGAAGAAGTAGGTCGGTTGATCCACGAGGGGCCCACGAGGGTGGGGGCGCGCCCTCCTGCCTCTAGGCTTCCTCGTTTGCTGCTTGACGTCCACTCCAAGTCTCCTGGATTGCGTGTGTTCCAAAAAGATCGCTCTCAAAGGTTTCATTCCGATTGGACTCCATTTGATATTCCTTTACTTACGAAACACTGAAGTGGGCAAAAAAACAGTAATTCGGGCTGGGCTTCTGGTTAGTAGGTTAGTTCCAAAAATGATATAAAAGTGTAAAGTGAAGCCCATAAACATCCAAAACGGATAATATAATAGCATGGAACAATCAAATATTATAGATACGTTGGAGACGTATCAAGCATCCCCAAGCTTAATTCCTGCTCGTCCTCGAGTAGGTAAATGATAAAAACAGAATTTTTGACGTGGAATGCTACCTAGCATAATTCTCAATGTAATTTTCTTTATTGTGGCATGAATGTTCAGATTCAAATGATTCAAAATAAAAGTTTATATTGACATAAGAAATAGTAATACTTCAAGCATACTAACAAAGCAATCATGTCTTCTCAAAATAACATGGCTAAAGAAAGTTCATCCCTACAAACTCATATAGTTAGGCTATGTTTCATTTTCATCACACAAAAATACTCCCATCAAACACAACCCCGGTTTCAGCCAAGCAATTGGTTCATACTTTTTAACGCGCTTCAGCCTGTTTCAACTCTCACGCAATACATGAGCGTGATCCATGGATATAGCACTATGGGTGGAATAGAATATGATGATGGAGGTTGTGTGGAGAAGACAAAAAAAAAGAAAGTCACACATTGACGAGGCTAATCAACGGGCTATGGAGATGCCCATCATTTGATGTCAACATGAGGAGTAGGGATTGTCATGCAACGGATGCACTAGAGCTATAAATGTATGAAAGCTCAACAAAAGAAACTAAGTGAGTGTGCATCCAACTTGCTTGCTCACGAAGACCTAGGGCATTTTGAGGAAGCCCATCGTTGTAATATACAACCAAGTTTTATAATGAAAAATTCCCACTAGTATATGAAAGTGACAACATATGAGACTCTCTATATGAAGAACATGGTGCTACTTTGAAGCACAAGTGTGGAAAGAGATAGTGACATTATCCCCTTTTTATTTTCTTCTTTTTTTGGGCCTTTCTTTTTTTTATTTGGCCTTTTTTTCTTGGCCTTTCTTTTTTTCTATTTGGCCTTTCTTTTTTTTATAAGGGACAATGCTCTAATGATGATGATCATCACACTTCTATTTATTTACAACTCATTGATTACAACTCGATACTAGAACAAGATATGACTCTATATGAATTCCTCCGGAAGTGTACCGGGATGGGCAATGAATCAAGAGCGACATGTATGAAAAATTATGAAGGTGGCTTTGCCACAAATACGATGTCAACTACTGTTGGTGTACTAAAGTAGGGGCACTCCTTTCTACCCCTTATTTGTGCGCGGGCAGTCAGAGTCGTGCCTGCGGCCACACTTAAGCAGGGCAGCCACAAGAAATCAAAGCCACAAGATGGTCAAAGCAACACCAAGACACAAAGAGCAAGAAGGCGAGGTGGACTCCCCCAGCAAGACCCTTGTCGGGGCAGCCTCCACAGCCCCGGCAAGGACCTTGCCGGGGCAGCTTACCCAATGCCAACGGAACGCGCCACCCTTGAGCCCCAGGTTTAACAACGCCACCAACCACGTTGGGACCAAGACTCGGGAGGCGCCTCTGTGATGGCATGCAGATCTTTGTGAAGACAAGAAACACTCCAAATCAGATGAGGATTAGAAGATGGCGAACCTCGGCGAGATCCTCACCAAGGAAACTCACAAGACCTCCGGCAAGATCCTTGCCGGGGACGACCACAATGCCACGGCAAGACCCTTGCCGGGGCCCCGGCAAGGCCCTTGCCGAGGACATCCGCGGGACCAAAGCCAGGCCCACGCCCGCCAAGTCTCCACCACCGCACCCATGCAGCTGCCAGCCCACCAGCTAGGCAGGCACCTGCATGTAGACATGAGGCTTCTGAGCCAACTCAATGCATGCCTACGCGGTGGCATGCAAATCTTCATGAAGGCCCTACCACCGCGCCACCTCAGCAGCCTACCAGCCTACATGGCGTGGACCGCCTCACTGGACCAGGCGCGTGTCAAAGTAGGGCGAAGCGGCGGTAAAGTAAGGGGGACACCTAAGGGGTGCATTAAATGCATCTTGTCCCGTAATGGCAAGCGATAAGCTTAGCCACAGTACACCGATGCCACCTCTTGTTTGCCACTATGGCGATCCCCTTGACTATAAAAGGAGGCCCAAGGCATCCAGGAGAAGGATTCGGACCCTTGGACAAGTTACACTCATTGTAGCTAGCTCAAGAACTCCAAGAACACGGTTATACACACAAAAGCAGGACTAGGGTATTACGCGTCCTCGCGGCCCGAACCTGGGTAAACGATCCGAGTGCTTGTTCTGACTGTTGATCCTGCTCTTCTCACGACTCCGCGCCCCACAACCATAGTACGGGATTCTTGTGATCCCATAGGTGTCTTTCTCCACAGACATCTTTGGTGCGCCAGGCAGGGGTGCGCAGTAGTGAGAATCTGGTTTAGCTGGTCGAACAGCTCTTCGTCGCCATGGCTTCCAAGGAAGAAGCGACCAAGCGAGCAGCACCGTCAGCAAATGTGACAAGTGTTTGCGCGAAGACAAGAAAACTAAGTCATTCAAAAATTCTGAGTAATTCCTTTTTATATAAGGTTATCTTCCTCGAAGATCTTTTCTTTGTATAAGAAACCTGCACGCAGTGGGGCCCTTCCATTATTGGCAACACCCTTGGTCTATTTCGAGTCTGCTCAACAGATCGAGCGGTTGCATCGAGAATGGCAGGGTGGCCTTCTGCTATTGGCAACGCTATCATTCTGTCTCGAGTCCGCTCGACGGTTCAAGAAGCCGCGCTGAGAACGGCAAGGTGGTTCGCACAACAGCAAGCACACCCTATCAGCTACTAAAGGATCCGTCCTTCAAAGCACTGCGGCTTGGGTTCACGTGCCGGCAAGCCTGTCCAGTTGGCGTAGGGTGGACATACAAGGAGGGGTTGAATAGGGAAAACCATGCATCAATTTAAAACACTGCAGAGTAATATTACATCAATTGTTGTTGCGGTTCTAACTAAAGATATGAATTGTCTTGGTAGTGAACTGCCATACTCCCAGGAAAAGCTCGAATGACCTTCAACAAAAGGGTACCTGTACCCGAAACCCGGGTTAATAAAACTGAGAAAATTAACTCGGAAAGAAATTTTTTGGAAGCTCCGTTGGGCATATTAGGGCTATACGGATTCGAACCGTAGACCTTCTTGGTAAAATAGATCCCAATGATAACGAGTAGGCCCAAATAATTCGATTGGAGTCCCCGCAGTGGCAGCTATAAACGGGGTGCCTAATCCCGGCACTGGCCCTCAACCCTCTGAATTCCGCCAATGCGGCTGATGATGGGCTCGATGCGCTCCTCGAGCACCGAGAGGTCTGCATCGCCCAGCAAGCTATCCAGCGTGGCGTTGAAGTCAAGTTCGGGGTTCTAGTATGCCAACTTGGTGAGGACCTTGGTCATGGCACCCCGGCAAAGTGTCCGGGCCTCGCTGGCCAGGGAGCTCGCTCGGTTGGAGGTCGAATCGTTCCAGGGCTCCAAGAGCACCCTCGAAGAACAGGGTCAGCTTGGCATTGCGGCTCGTGCTTGGTTCCGGGGCATACCTCACTTATGGCATCCCCATGCCGGCCAACTACTTGGTGATCCTGTTGGCGACGTCGGTGAGGCGACTAATCCAGAGGTCCTCACCCTTCATGAAATCTGTGTGGTTGGCGGTGTCGTTCTTCCGCAGCTGCCTCTCCTCCGCCAGGCTGTTGGTCAGAGCTCCCTCCCAGGCCTTGGCCTCCGTGAGCGTCTTCTCAAGACCCTCCAGCTTCAGCTTCAGGTCCTTGATGGAGTCATTGGCGCGGGCGAGCCGCTCGGCCTTGGTGAGGGCGTCGTCCTACACCACCGTTAGGGCGCAGCTGGCCGTGTCCCTCTCCTTCGTCAGCTGATCGGCCCTGGCCTTCAGGCCGTCCCACGCCGCCTCCAGCTCCTTCACCTTGTTGTCGTGGGCTAGAGCTTGGGCATCGAGCGCTTCCTTGTGCTTATGCTCCAGCTCACGGGTCCGCGCTGCGGCAAGTTCTCGACCTCCTCGTCCTTGCCGCGGAGTGCGGCGGCAAGCGTCGCCTCACGGGCGACGAGGTCCTCCTCCTGGGAGTCCATCTCGGCCTAGCGCTAGGATCGGCTGGCATCGGCCTTGGAGGCCTCCTCCTGGGTCTTCTCGATGTCGGCCTGCTTTAGGAGAAGCTCCAGCTCGCGCTGCGCCAGCTGGCCTTGGGTGGCCTTTAGCTCCTCATGGGCCTGGTAGAACCAGGCCTGCACCTCGGCGATGCACTTCCCGACGTCCGCCTTCGCCTGGCCCGCCATCGCCTTCCTGGACTTTGCCTTGTCCATGCGGGCGCGATGGAGCGCCTGCAGCTTCAAGAAGCTGGCGCCCATGGCCCAAAGAAGCTGCTCCTTCTGGGTGCCACCGCCACCGGTGCTCGATTCCTCGACGACCTCGAGCCCGGCGACGGTGAGCACTTTGTCATCAAATACCTCCCCCTCGGCCGGCGCCCTGGTGCCCACCGTCCTGGGGAGGTGGACGAACAAGTCATCACTCACCTTTAGATATTTGCCAGAGCCGGAGGCAGCGGACGAGGAGGGTTGGTCGTCAACCACCTCCTCCTCGATGGCGGCCTTGTCAGCCTCCCCGGCAGCGGCCTTGCCGGCATCCTCGGTAGCGCCCTTGCCGGACCCTCGGCGGCAGCCTCCCCGGACTCTTCGGCAAGCCCCTTGGTGGCATCCTCGACCGTGGTCTCAGCGGCCTCCTCGGCGGCGACCTTGTCAGCCTCGGCCATGGCATCCGCAGCGACCTCCTTGACGATGGTGTCGGTGTCCTCCTGGTCCACCGGGGGGGATCTAGATGCCGAAGAAGAAAATGAGGCAAGGCCAAGATTCAAAAAAAAAAGAAGAAGAGTAAGGGAAATCAAGCGACTCACCCGTGCTGGGCTGAGAAGAAGTCGCTCCCTCCCCGCCAACGTCTGTTGCCGGGACGGGGCCACCGGTGCCCAAGTCTACCTCCTCCTCCATGCACATGGGCTCAGTGTCTGGCACCCTTGCCGGGGACGCACCTCGGGGCGGTGTGGTCGACGGGGGCGGCGTGGTGGGGCTGGCCCTTGGTGGCTCCTCCTGCTACTGCTCTCCTGCTGCAGCCACGGCAGGTCAGTACCAAAGAGCCACACCCCGGCGCACGTTGATAGGGGGTAGGTGGTGAACACACGCTGGGGACTGAGCCAGGGGCTGCACCGCGGGCTGCTATCCGGGCTGCTCTCCACCACCAGCGGCGCCTTTGAGGTACTCGCCGAGGGCTGCCTGCCCATCGAGGCCTTGGCCCTCTTTGCTGCCTGCTGGGCTAGCGTCTCCATTTCCCTGCAAGAACAAGTTAAATCAAGGAAGGCGGCACGATTAGTGAGGATGGAAACAACGAGGGGCAGAGTGCTTACTCGTCCTCCACCTCCTCTTCTGCTGCCTTCCTCTTCCTCCTCGGGTTGAGGGACAAAAAGTCGAAGGCCACATCCATGCCGGCGTTGGCAGGAGGAGGGGATGGCGATGGAGTCCGATAGCGTCTGGATGAAGAAGAGGCGGTCGTCTTCTTCTTCGCCACCGCGGCCTTCTTCTTCGCCCCCGCGGCCTCCTTCTTCGCTGTCACAGCCCTCATCACGCGCGCGGCTTCCCCCCAAACCCCTCGCCGCAGCTCGGCCCTGGCAGATCGGACCGGCTCGCCAGAGTTGGCCCGATGCAGGACACGTCCCTTCTTCGTACCCGAGGGATCGTCGGCCTCGGCCTCCTCCTCGGACGATTCCTCGGCCACGTCCTCGGTAGGGGGGCCTCGATGCTGGCGCCGCCCACCTCCCTGTCAGATTTCACCCACTCGGCGAGCTCCTTCTCTTCTGCGGCCACAGCGGCCTTGTTCTCCATGCCGCCGGCGTCGCCGGCCAGCCTGGCGAGCTCCGCCTCCACCGCTCTGGCGGCGATGTAGTCTAGATCTTCCTGGGTGGTGTCCTGGATGAGCAGGGGCTCATCATGATCAAGTTCTTTGACCAAGTTGGCGAAGAAATCCTCCACCTCGCGTGCCGGGGGCTCGACCCAGTCCGGGTCGAGACCGTGCACGTTGGAAACCAGCATCATGGCGAGGATGTCAGCCTGCCGAGTGTTGTTGCTCAGCGGGACCACTCCGGGCGGCAGCCCGAACAAGGGCCCCTTGACGACCTTTCCAGACTTCGCGGCCTTGCCGGTCCTCTCCACCTTGCCGTCGGCATACACGTCGAGCTGGAAGAGCCTCCGGCAATACCAGGAGTGCCCCAGCACCGTGAGGTTGTGCTTCAGGCCGGTGCGGAGCCTCATGATGTCGGCCGCGTTCCTGAAATCCCAGGCCGGCCTCCCCTTGTTGTGCAATGGAGCGATTCGACGGCGGATGAAATCCGCCGCAATCATCTCGAGGGTGAGCCCGGCCTCGGTGAGGCGGCGAATCCTGGTGGTGGTGATTGAAAACTTCTTGTTGTTGGGGTCGAGGTCGCTCCAGTCCGGGCCACGAAGCAGCGGCTCCTGACAAACACCCCGGTAGAACTCCGGTGGGTTCTCCTCCATAATCTAGCACCACCCGGCCCCGCCACTCCTCCCACCTCTCCTTCGTGGCACCCTCTGGGTAGGCGTCTTTCTCTTGGGCCCTCGGGATCCAGGCAACGGTTCCAGAAAGGGCGCCCCCGGGTTGGACGCGGGGGGAGAAGTAGTGGCGGAAAAGCGTCGTGCTTGGCACCACCCTGGCGAAGCCCTCGCAGAGGTGGGCAAAGCACGCCAAGCACGCCACCGCATTCAGCGTAAGGTCCAACAGATGGAAGCCAAAAGTGCACATAATGTCGTTGAAGAAGTCGGAAAAAGGGGACAGAGCCCGTAGAAGAAGAAGTCGACGAAGAATGGGTACCGTTTTGGGCCACCCTTGTTGTGATCCGTGGGGAGGGCGCGCGTGGCGGGATGCGCTGTTGTTGCCCCCCCCCCCCCCCGCCCCGCCCCGCCCCCCACAAAGGCTTGAAGTAATCCTTGAGCTCGAAGATGTCGATAGACAATGGGATGAAATAGGCGGACTGCACCCGCCGCGCCGCCGCCTCGCTCTCTGGCGTCTCCTTCTCCCTCGTGTCCTTGGCTACACCCTTGCCCTTCCCAGATTTAGGCGCCATGGCGGCTAGGAAGAGAGCGAGGGCTTGAAGGCATTGGGGGGCGCAACAGCAGCGAGCGGGATCTTGAAGAGGAAGAAGATGAGGACAACGATGTCAAGGTTGGGGAAAGCACAAGGGGTAAATGAGCCGCACGCCCGCGGTTATTCCTTTTTATGGGGAATACGTGGGCCGCCTCTTTCCCATTTATTGCGACGTGATGCATGCCTGCAGCGACCGCCCCACGCATGCCCCCCACGTCACGCATGACCCTGACGTCACGCACTCAATGCGGGTCATGGGGAAGCGCAGCGGATGAAAAGTTACCGCGGTAAAAACCGCCCCGTCTGCCCGTGCACCGTCTTGGGCCTAGCCCAACAACGCGTTGCGCTTATGTGTGGCCCAGGCCCGGGGGCTCCTGTCAGTGTACTAAAGTAGGGGCACTCCTTTGTACCCCTTATTTGTGCACCGGCAGTCAGAGCCACGCCTGCAGCCACACTTAAGCAGGGCAGGGACAGGAAATCAAAGCCACAAGACGGTCAAAGCAACGCTAAGACGCAAAGAGCAAGAAGGCGAGGTGGACTCCCCCTGGCAAGACCCTTGCCGGGGCGGACTCCACAACCCCATCAAGGACCTTGCCGGGGCAGCTTACCCAACGCCAGCGAAACGCGCCACCCTTGAGCCCCAGGTTTAACAATGCCACCAACCACGTTGGGACCAAGACTCGGGAGGCGCCTCCGTGATGGCATGCAGATCTTTGTGAAGACAAGAAACACTCCAAATCAGATGAGGATTAGAAGATGATGAACCTCGGCGAGATCCTCGCCAAGGAAACTCACAAGACTTCTGGCAAGATCCTTGCCGGGGACGACCACAACGCCACGGCAAGACCCTTGCCGGGGCCCCGGCAAGGCCCTTGCCGAGGACATCCGCGGGGCCATAGCCAGGCCCACGCCCGCCAAGTCTCCACCACCGCACCCATGCAGCTGCCAGCCCACCAGCTAGGGAGGCACCTGCGTGTCAACGTGAGGCTTCTGAGCCAACTCAGCGCATGCCTACGTGGTGGCATGCAAATCTTCATGAATGCCCTACCACCGCGCCACCTCAGTAGCCTGCCAGACTACATGGCGCTGACCGCCTCGCGGGCCCAGACGCGTGTCAAAGCAGGGCAAAGCGACGGTAAAGTAAGGGGGACACCTAAGGGGTGCATTAAATGTGTCTTGTCCCGTAATGGCAAGCGATAAGCTTAGCCACAGTACACTGATGCCACCTCCTGTGTGCCACTGTGGCGATCCCCTTGACTATAAAAGGAGGCCCAAGGCATCCAGGAGAAGGATTCGGACCCTTGGACAAGTTACACTCATTGTAGCTAGCTCAAGAACTCCAAGAACACAGATATACACACAAAAGCAGGACTAGGGTATTACACATCCTCGCGGCCCGAACCTGGGTAAACGATCCGAGTGCTTGTTCTGACTGCTGATCCCGCTCTTCTCACGACCCCGCGCCCCACAACCATAGTAGGGATTCTTGTGATCCCATAGGTGTCGTTCTCCACCGACAACTACATGATCATGCAAGGCAATATGACAATGATGATGCGGGCCATGATAAACGAAACGGTGGAAAGTTGCATGGCAATATATCACGGAATAGCTATGGAAATGCCATAATAGGTAGGTATGGTGGCTGTTTTGAGGAAGATATAAGGAGGTTTATGTGTGATAGAGCGTATTGTATCACGGTCTTTGGATGCACCGACGAAGTTTGCACCAACTCTCAAGGTGAGAAAGGGCAATGCACGGTACCGAAGAGGCTAGCAATGATGGAAAGGTAAGCGTGTGTATAATCCATGGACTCACATTAGTCATAAAGAACTCATATACTTATTGCAAAAGTTTTATTAGCCCTCGAAGCAAAGTACTACTACGCATGCTCCTAGGGGAAGGGTTGGTAGGAGTTAACCATCGCGCGGTCCCAAGTTCCACACATAAGGCAGGCAATCAAAAGAGCACCTCGTGCAACAAATTTGTTACACAACTTTTACCATACGTGCATGCTACGGGACTTGCCAACTTCAACACAAGTATTCTTTAAATTCACAATTACCCAACTAGCGTGACTCTAATATCACCACCTCTATATCTCAAAACAATTATCAAGCATCAAATTGATCATAGCATCCAATTCATTTCCTATGATAGTTTTTATTATACCCAACTTGGATGCCCATCATTCTAGGACCAATTTTATAACCATAGCAAATACCATGCTATTCTAAAAACTATCAAAATAATATAAGTGAAGCATGAGAGATCAACAATTTCTACAAAATCAAACCACCGCCGTGCTCTAAAAAGTATAAGTGAAGCACTAGAGCAAAAACTATCTATCTCAAAAGATATAAGTGAAGCACATAGAGTATTCTAATAAATTCCAAATCATGTGTGTTTCTCCCAAAAGGTGTGTACAGCAAGGATGATTGTGGTAAATTAAAAAGTAAAGACTCATATCATACAAGACGCTCTAAGAAAAACACATATCATGTGGTGAATAAACATATAGCTCCAAGAAAAGTTACCGATAAACGAAGACGAAAGAGGGGATGCACTACTAGGAAAAGGGCTATAGATAGGATTGACACTAATGGCGCACCAGGGAAGTAGTGCGCCACTACTATATACTAATGGCGCACCGGTTGGTGATGCGCCACTAGTTATAATTTTTTTTCATTTTTACATACATACTAATGGTGCATCAGACCGAAGTGCGCCATTACTAGTTCTAACTAGTAATGGCGCACCAGACAGGGAGTGCGCCAGTACTGATTTTTTTTTCTTTTTTTTGCAAAACTACTAATGGCGCACCGCCGCTGGGTGCGCCATTAGTAAGCTCCCCCCCCCCCACTCCGCCTATTCCCCTCCCTCTCTTCCTCCCCAACCGTACGCCGCTGCCGCGCCTGCACGCCCCATCCGTCCCCTCCGTCCCCT